>NW_027660793.1:0-50509 GCF_963280865.1 Gymnoscopelus braueri | reverse complement strand
CATGATTGACTCCCTGACAACAAATACAAATGTGTACAGCCTTCAAACATCAGGAACATCAGTTAACACAAGTGGAAAAGAAATAGAGCAAATGATGGCATGCATCTGAACATGGGCCTTGTACAAATGAATGGATGCCGAATGTACTGGGAAGCCAACACACGATATGCCCCTGTAGCTGATGTGATGCCACGCAACAGATTTCAGTCTTTGATGACCTCGTTACATCTAGTTGACAACTTGACAGTGCCAGAGAGTGAAAAGAAGGACAAACTCTGGAAAATCGACCATGGCTGAATTCGTTCAGAGAGAAGTGCCTACAGGTGGTGCCAGAAGAGCACAACTCTGTGGATGAGATGATGATTCCATTCAAGGGGAGGTTCAGCAGCATCAAGCAGTACATGAGAGGCAAGCCACATCCCTGGGGGTTCAAAGTATGGGTCAGAACAGGGATCAGCGGCATCATGTGTGAGAGGGGGTGCCGTTTCATTTTTGAGCAGGTGTGAATTGTTCTTCGGTGGAGGGCTGTTTGCATCACATTGTGACCAGTGTATATTGTAATTAGGTTTCTTTAGTACATTCATTGTACTGTTTTTCATTTTGTTCTTTTAATAAAATCAAAATTCTTAAAAATATGGCTTATTGATGTTATTATTCATAATGTACTGTTCTGAGGCCCAATATTATTCATAATGTATACTGTTCTGAGGGCCAAATGATAAACCATAACCATATAAATGAACCCTTAAGTTGTTTTAGTGAAGTATATAGACATTTGCCATGCTATTCTGACAGTGAGTAAAAATGGCCTATAGGAAATTCTGCTACCCGTTAGACCCACTGTTGTAATATTACAACATTTCAATAAAACCTTACGAAAACTATTTTTTTTTAAAAACAACATTATATTTTCCTCTCCAAAGTACTCCTAAAACACCATCTGAAAGGTTGATTATTTTTTTTTGTAAGTAGAAATATATCCGGGTCTTGCAGGGTTAAAATGTACTGGGAACAAGTTACAGGAAATGTCACCAAAGTGCTTATCTCAGCCCAAAAATGCTATTTTGAACCACGATTTTTTATAAGAAAGTGGGTGTCAGTTCTGTCTGAAGGAAGGCATTAGGGCTCATGTATTTTGTGTTGGGCTCCTAAACCCACTTTTAGAGACCTCACAAAGTCAGCAGCCACTTAGAATGTACTGGGAACAAGTTACAGGAAAATGTCACCAAAAGTGCTTATCTCAGCCCAAAAATGCCATTTTGAGCCACGATTTTTAAGGAAAGTGGGTGTCAGTTTTGTATGAAGGAAGGCATTGGGGCTCATGTATTTTGTGTTGGGCTCCTAAAACCCACTTTTAGAGACCTCACAAAGTCAGCAGCCACTTAGAATGTACTGGGAACAAGTTACAGGAAAATGTCACCAAAGTGCTTATCTCAGTCTAATAATGCTATTTTGACCCAAGATTTTTTTAAGAAAGTGGAAGTCAGTTTTGTCTGAAAGAGAAGGCATTAGGGCTCATGTATTTTGTGTTGGGCTCCTAAAACCCACTTTTAGAGACCTCACAAAGTCAGCAGCCACTTAGAATGTACTGGAACAAGTTACAGGGAAAATGTCACCAAAGTGCTTATCTCAGCCCAAAAATGCCATTTTGAGCCACGATTTTTTAAGGAAAGGGGTGTCAGTTTTGTATGAAGGAAGGCATTTGGGGCTCATGTATTTTGTGTTGGGCTCCTAAAACCCCACTTTTAGAGACCTCACAAGTCAGCAGCCACTTAGAATGTACTGGGAACAAGTTACAGGAAAATGTCACCAAAGTGCTTATCTCAGTCTAATAATGCTATTTTGACCCAAGATTTTTTTAAGAAAGTGGAAGTCAGTTTTGTCTGAAAGGAAGGCATTAGGGCTCATGTATTTTGTGTTGGGCTCCTAAAACCCACTTTTAGAGACCTCACAAAGTCAGCAGCCACTTAGAATGTACTGGGAACAAGTTACAGGAAAATGTCACCAAAGTGCTTATCTCAGCCCAAAAATGCCATTTTGAGCCACGATTTTGTTAAGGAAAGTGGTGTCAGTTTTGTATGAAGGAAGGCATTGGGGCTCATGTATTTTGTGTTGGGCTCCTAAAACCCACTTTAGAGACCTCACAAAGTCAGCAGCCACTTAGAATGTACTGGGAACAAGTTACAGGAAAATGTCACCAAAGTGCTTATCTCAGTCTAATAATGCTATTTTGACCCAAGATTTTTTTAAGAAAGTGGAAGTCAGTTTTGTCTGAAAGAAGGCATTAGGGCTCATGTATTTTGTGTTGGGCTCCTAAAACCCACTTTTAGAGACCTCACAAAGTCAGCAGCCACTTAGAATGTACTGGGAACAAGTTACAGGAAAATGTCACCAAGTGCTTATCTCAGCCCAAAAATGCCATTTTGAGCCACGATTTTTTAGAGGAAAGTGGGGTGTCAGTTTTGTATGAAGGAAGGCATTGGGCTCATGTATTTTGTGTTGGGCTCCTAAAACCCACTTTTAGAGACTCACAAAGTCAGCAGCCACTTAGAATGTACTGGGAACAAGTTACAGGAAAATGTCACCAAAGTGCTTATCTCAGTCTAATAATGCTATTTTGACCCAAGATTTTTTTAAGAAAGTGGAAGTCAGTTTTGTCTGAAAGAAGGCATTAGGGCTCATGTATTTTGTGTTGGGCTCCTAAAACCCACTTTTAGAGACCTCACAAAGTCAGCAGCCACTTAGAATGTACTGGGAACAAGTTACAGGAAAAATGTCACCAAA
Source organism: Gymnoscopelus braueri (assembly GCF_963280865.1). Lineage (NCBI taxonomy): Eukaryota > Metazoa > Chordata > Actinopteri > Myctophiformes > Myctophidae > Gymnoscopelus > Gymnoscopelus braueri. The sequence continues at coordinate 47,725 of NW_027660793.1, read as the reverse complement.
GTGCTTATCTCAGCCCAAAAATGCCATTTTGAGCCACGATTTTTTAAGGAAAGTGGGTGTCAGTTTTGTATGAAGGAAGGCATTGGGGCTCATGTATTTTGTGTTTGGGCTCCTAAAACACACTTTTAGAGACCTCACAAAGTCAGCAGCCACTTAGAATGTACTGGGAACAAGTTACAGGAAAATGTCACCAAAGTGCTTATCTCAGCCAAAAATGCTATTTTGAACCCACGATTTTTTAAAGAAAGTGGGTGTCAGTTTCTGTCTGAAGGAAGGCATTAGGGCTCATGTATTTTGTGTTGGGCTCCTAAAACCCACTTTTAGAGACCTCACAAAGTCAGCAGCCACTTAGAATGTACTGGGAACAAGTTACAGGAAAATGTCACCAAAGTGCTTATCTCAGCCCAAAAATGCCATTTTGAGCCACGATTTTTTAAGGAAAGTGGGTGTCAGTTTTGTATGAAGGAAGGCATTGGGGCTCATGTATTTTGTGTTGGCTCCTAAAACCCACTTTTAGAGACCTCACAAAGTCAGCAGCCACTTAGAATGTACTGGGAACAAGTTACAGGAAAATGTCACCAAAGTGCTTATCCTCAGTCTAATAATGCTATTTTGACCCAAGATTTTTTTAAGAAAGTGGAAGTCAGTTTTGTCTGAAGAAGGCATTAGGGCTCATGTATTTTGTGTTGGGCTCCTAAAACCCACTTTTAGAGACCTCACAAAGTCAGCAGCCACTTAGAATGTACTGGGAACAAGTTACAGGAAAAATGTCACCAAAGTGCTTATCTCAGCCCAAAAATGCCATTTTGAGCCACGATTTTTTAAGGAAAGTGGGTGTCAGTTTTGTATGAAGGAAGGCATTGGGGCTCATGTATTTTGTGTTGGGCTCCTAAAACCCACTTTTAGAGACCTCACAAAGTCAGCAGCCACTTAGAATGTACTGGGAACAAGTTACAGGAAAATGTCACCAAAGTGCTTATCTCAGTCTAATAATGCTATTTTGACCCAAGATTTTTTTAAGAAAGTGGAGTCAGTTTTTGTCTGAAAGAAGGCATTAGGGCTCATGTATTTTGTGTTGGGCTCCTAAAACCCAATTTTACAGACCTCACAAAGTCAGCAGCCACTTAAAATGTACTGGGAACAAGTTACAGGAAAATGTCACCAAAGTGCTTATCTCAGCCCAAATAATGCTATTTTGAACCACGATTTTTTAAGAAAGTGGGTGTCAGTTCTGTCTGAAGGAAGGCATTAGGGGCTCATGTATTTTGTGTTGGGCTCCTAAAACCCACTTTTAGAGACCTCACAAGTCAGCAGCCACTTAGAATGTACTGGGAACAAGTTACAGGAAAATGTCACCAAAGTGCTTATCTCAGCCCAAAAATGCCATTTTGAGCCACGATTTTTTAAGGAAAGTGGGTGTCAGTTTTGTATGAAGGAAGGCATTGGGGCTCATGTATTTTGTGTTGGGCTCCTAAACCCACTTTTAGAGACCTCACAAAGTCAGCAGCCACTTAGAATGTACTGGGAACAAGTTACAGGAAAATGTCACCAAAGTGCTTATCTCAGTCTAATAATGCTATTTTGACCCAAGATTTTTTTAAGAAAGTGGAAGTCAGTTTTGTCTGAAAGAAGGCATTAGGGCTCATGTATTTTGTGTTGGGCTCCTAAAACCCACTTTAGAGACCTCACAAAGTCAGCAGCCACTTAGAATGTACTGGGAACAAGTTACAGGAAAATGTCACCAAAGTGCTTATCTCAGCCCAAAAATGCCATTTTGAGCCACGATTTTTTAAGGAAAGTGGGTGTCAGTTTTGTATGAAGGAAGGCATTGGGGCTCATGTATTTTGTGTTGGGCTCCTAAAACCCGACTTTTAGAGACCTCACAAAGTCAGCAGCCACTTAGAATGTACTGGGAACAAGTTACAGGAAAATGTCACCAAAGTGCTTATCTCAGTCTAATAATGCTATTTTGACCCAAGATTTTTTTAAGAAAGTGGAAGTCAGTTTTGTCTGAAAGAAGGCATTAGGGCTCATGTATTTTGTGTTGGGCTCCTAAAACCCACTTTTAGAGACCTCACAAAGTCAGCAGCCACTTAGAATGTACTGGGAACAAGTTACAGGAAAATGTCACCAAAGTGCTTATCTCAGCCCAAAAATGCCATTTTGAGCCACGATTTTTTAAGGAAAGTGGGTGTCAGTTTTGTATGAAGGAAGGCATTGGGGCTCATGTATTTTGTGTTGGGCTCCTAAAACCCACTTTTAGAGACCTCACAAAGTCAGCAGCCACTTAGAATGTACTGGGAACAAGTTACAGGAAAATGTCACCAAAGTGCTTATCTCAGTCTAATAATGCTATTTTGACCCAAGATTTTTTAAGAAAGTGGAAGTCAGTTTTGTCTGAAAGAAGGCATTAGGGCTCATGTATTTTGTGTTGGGCTCCTAAAACCCACTTTTAGAGACCTCACAAAGTCAGCAGCCACTTAGAATGTACTGGGAACAAGTTACAGGAAAATGTCACCAAAGTGCTTATCTCAGCCCAAAAATGCCATTTTGAGCCACGATTTTTTAAGGAAAGTGGGTGTCAGTTTTGTATGAAGGAAGGCATTGGGGCTCATGTATTTTGTGTTGGGCTCCTAAAACCCACTTTTAGAGACCTCACAAAGTCAGCAGCCACTTAGAATGTACTGGGAACAAGTTACAGGAAAATGTCACCAAAGTGCTTATCTCAGTCTAATAATGCTATTTTGACCCAAGATTTTTTTAAGAAAGTGGAAGTCAGTTTTGTCTGAAAGAAGGCATTAGGGCTCATGTATTTTGTGTTGGGCTCCTAAAACCCACTTTTAGAGACCTCACAAAGTCAGCAGCCACTTAGAATGTACTGGGAACAAGTTACAGGAAAATGTCACCAAAGTGCTTATCTCAGCCCAAAAATGCCATTTTGAGCCACGATTTTTTAAGGAAAGTGGGTGTCAGTTTTGTAAGAAGGAAGGCATTGGGGCTCATGTATTTTGTGTGGGCTCCTAAAACCCACTTTTAGAGACCTCACAAAGTCAGCAGCCACTTAGAATGTACTGGGAACAAGTTACAGGAAAATGTCACCAAAGTGCTTATCTCAGTCTAATAATGCTATTTTGACCCAAGATTTTTTTAAGAAAGTGGAAGTCAGTTTTGTCCTGAAAGAAGGCATTAGGGCTCATGTATTTTGTGTTGGGCTCCTAAAACCCACTTTTAGAGACCTCACAAAGTCAGCAGCCACTTAGAATGTACTGGGAACAAGTTACAGGAAAATGTCACCAAAGTGCTTATCTCAGCCCAAAAATGCCATTTTGAGCCACGATTTTTTAAGGAAAGTGGGTGTCAGTTTTGTATGAAGGAAGGCATTGGGGCTCATGTATTTTGTGTTGGGCTCCTAAAACCCACTTTTAGAGACCTCACAAAGTCAGCAGCCACTTAGAATGTACTGGGAACAAGTTACAGGAAAATGTCACCAAAGTGCTTATCTCAGTCTAATTAATGCTATTTTGACCCAAGATTTTTTTAAGAAAGTGGAAGTCAGTTTGTCTGAAAGAAGGCATTAGGGCTCATGTATTTTGTGTTGGGCTCCTAAAACCCACTTTTAGAGACCTCACAAAGTCAGCAGCCACTTAGAATGTACTGGGAACAAGTTACAGGAAAATGGTCACCAAAGTGCTTATCTCAGCCCAAAAATGCCATTTTGAGCCACGATTTTTTAAGGAAAGTGGGTGTCAGTTTTGTATGAAGGAAGGCATTGGGGCTCATGTATTTTGTGTTGGGCTCCTAAAACCCACTTTTAGAGACCTCACAAAGTCAGCAGCCACTTAGAATGTACTGGGAACAAGTTACAGGAAAATGTCACCAAAGTGCTTATCTCAGTCTAATAATGCTATTTTGACCCAAGATTTTTTAAGAAAGTGGAAGTCAGTTTTGTCTGAAAGAAGGCATTAGGGCTCATGTATTTTGTGTTGGGCTCCTAAAACCCACTTTTAGAGACCTCACAAAGTCAGCAGCCACTTAGAATGTACTGGGAACAAGTTACAGGAAAATGTCACCAAAGTGCTTATCTCAGCCCAAAAATGCCATTTTGAGCCACGATTTTTTAAGGAAAGTGGGTGTCAGTTTTGTATGAAGGAAGGCATTGGGGCTCATGTATTTTGTGTTGGGCTCCTAAAACCCACTTTTAGAGACCTCACAAAGTCAGCAGCCACTTAGAATGTACTGGGAACAAGTTACAGGAAAATGTCACCAAAGTGCTTATCTCAGTCTAATAATGCTATTTTGACCCAAGATTTTTTTAAGAAAGTGGAAGTCAGTTTTGTCTGAAAGAAGGCATTAGGGCTCATGTATTTTGTGTTGGGCTCCTAAAACCCACTTTTAGAGACCTCACAAAGTCAGCAGCCACTTAGAATGTACTGGGAACAAGTTACAGGAAAATGTCACCAAAGTGCTTATCTCAGCCAAAAATGCCATTTTGAGCCACGATTTTTTAAGGAAAGTGGGTGTCAGTTTTGTATGAAGGAAGGCATTGGGGCTCATGTATTTTGTGTTGGGCTCCCTAAAACCCACTTTTAGAGACCTCACAAAGTCAGCAGCCACTTAGAATGTACTGGGAACAAGTTACAGGAAAAATGTCACCAAAGTGCTTATCTCAGTCTAATAATGCTATTTTGACCCAAGATTTTTTTAAGAAAGTGGAAGTCAGTTTTGTCTGAAAGAAGGCATTAGGGCTCATGTATTTTGTGTTGGGCTCCTAAAACCCACTTTTAGAGACCTCACAAAGTCAGCAGCCACTTAGAATGTACTGGGAACAAGTTACAGGAAAATGTCACCAAAGTGCTTATCTCAGCCCAAAAATGCCATTTTGAGCCACGATTTTTTAAGGAAAGTGGGTGTCAGTTTTGTATGAAGGAAGGCATTGGGGCTCATGTATTTTGTGTTGGGCTCCTAAAACCCACTTTTAGAGACCTCACAAAAGTCAGCAGCCACTTAGAATGTACTGGGAACAAGTTACAGGAAAATGTCACCAAAGTGCTTATCTCAGTCTAATAATGCTATTTTGACCCAAGATTTTTTTAAGAAAGTGGAAGTCAGTTTTGTCTGAAAGAAGGCATTAGGGCTCATGTATTTTGTGTTGGGCTCCTAAAACCCACTTTTAGAGACCTCACAAAGTCAGCAGCCACTTAGAATGTACTGGGAACAAGTTACAGGAAAATGTCACCAAAGTGCTTATCTCAGCCCAAAAATGCCATTTTGAGCACACGATTTTTTAAGGAAAGTGGGTGTCAGTTTTGTATGAAGGAAGGCATTGGGGCTCATGTATTTTGTGTTGGGCTCCTAAAACCCACTTTTAGAGACCTCACAAAGTCAGCAGCCACTTAGAATGTACTGGGAACAAGTTACAGGAAAATGTCACCAAGTGCTTATCTCAGTCTAATAATGCTATTTTGACCCAAGATTTTTTTAAGAAAGTGGAAGTCAGTTTTGTCTGAAAGAAGGCATTAGGGCTCATGTATTTTGTGTTGGGCTCCTAAAACCCACTTTTAGAGACCTCACAAAGTCAGCAGCCACTTAGAATGTACTGGGAACAAGTTACAGGAAAATGTCACCAAAGTGCTTATCTCAGCCCAAAAATGCCATTTTGAGCCACGATTTTTTAAGGAAAGTGGGTGTCAGTTTTGTATGAAGGAAGGCATTGGGGCTCATGTATTTTGTGTTGGGCTCCTAAAACCCACTTTTAGAGACCTCACAAAGTCAGCAGCCACTTAGAATGTACTGGGAACAAGTTACAGGAAAATGTCACCAAAGTGCTTATCTCAGTCTAATAATGCTATTTTGACCCAAGATTTTTTTAAGAAAGTGGAAGTCAGTTTTGTCTGAAAGAAGGCATTAGGGCTCATGTATTTTGTGTTGGGCTCCTAAAACCCACTTTTAGAGACCTCACAAAGTCAGCAGCCACTTAGAATGTACTGGGAACAAGTTACAGAAAAATGTCACCAAGTGCTTATCTCAGCCAAAAATGCCATTTGAGCCACGATTTTTTAAGGAAAGTGGGTGTCAGTTTTGTATGAAGGAAGGCATTGGGGCTCATGTATTTTGTGTTGGGCTCCTAAAACCCACTTTTAGAGACCTCACAAAGTCAGCAGCCACTTAGAATGTACTGGGAACAAGTTACAGGAAAATGTCACCAAAGTGCTTATCTCAGCCCAAAAATGCCATTTTGAGCCACGATTTTTTAAGGAAAGTGGGTGTCAGTTTTGTATGAAGGAAGGCATTGGGGCTCATGTATTTGTGTTGGGCTCCTAAAACCCACTTTTAGAGACCTCACAAAGTCAGCAGCCACTTAGAATGTACTGGGAACAAGTTACAGGAAAATGTCACCAAAGTGCTTATCTCAGTCTAATAATGCTATTTTGACCCAAGATTTTTTTAAGAAAGTGGAAGTCAGTTTTGTCTGAAAGAAGGCATTAGGGCTCATGTATTTTGTGTTGGGCTCCTAAAACCCACTTTTAGAGACCTCACAAAGTCAGCAGCCACTTAGAATGTACTGGGAACAAGTTACAGGAAAATGTCACCAAAGTGCTTATCTCAGCCCAAAAATGCCATTTTGAGCCACGATTTTTTTAAGGGAAAGTGGGTGTCAGTTTTGTATGAAGGAAGGCATTGGGGCTCATGTATTTTGTGTTGGGCTCCTAAAACCCACTTTTAGAGACCTCACAAAGTCAGCAGCCACTTAGAATGTACTGGGAACAAGTTACAGGAAAATGTCACCAAAAGTGCTTATCTCAGCCCAAAAATGCCATTTTGAGCCACGATTTTTTAAGGAAAGTTGGGTGTCAGTTTTGTATGAAGGAAGGCATTGGGGCTCATGTATTTTGTGTTGGGCTCCTAAAACCCACTTTTAGAGACCTCACAAAGTCAGCAGCCACTTAGAATGTACTGGGAGACAAGTTACAGCGGAAAATGTCACCAAAGTGCTTATCTCAGTCTAATAATGCTATTTTGACCCAAGATTTTTTTAAGAAAGTGGAAGTCAGTTTTGTCTGAAAGAAGGCATTAGGGCTCATGTATTTTGTGTTGGGCTCCTAAAACCCACTTTTAGAGACCTCACAAGTCAGCAGCCACTTAGAATGTACTGGGAACAAGTTACAGGAAAATGTCACCAAAGTGCTTATCTCAGTCTAATAATGCTATTTTGACCCAAGATTTTTTTAAGAAAGTGGAAGTCAGTTTTGTCTGAAAGAAGGCATTAGGGCTCATGTATTTTGTGTTGGGCTCCTAAAACCCACTTTTAGAGACCTCACAAAGTCAGCAGCCACTTAGAATGTACTGGGAACAAGTTACAGGAAAATGTCACCAAAGTGCTTATCTCAGCCCAAAAATGCCATTTTGAGCCACGATTTTTTAAGGAAAGTGGGTGTCAGTTTTGTATGAAGGAAGGCATTGGGGCTCATGTATTTTGTGTTGGGCTCCTAAAACCCACTTTTAGAGACCTCACAAAGTCAGCAAGCCACTTAGAATGTACTGGGAACAAGTTACAGGAAAATGTCACCAAAGTGCTTATCTCAGCCCAAAAATGCCATTTTGAGCCACGATTTTTTAAGGAAAGTGGGTGTCAGTTTTGTATGAAGGAAGGCATTGGGGCTCATGTATTTTGTGTTGGGCTCCTAAAACCCACTTTTAGAGACCTCACAAAGTCAGCAGCCACTTAGAATGTACTGGGAACAAGTTACAGGAAAATGTCACCAAAGTGCTTATCTCAGTCTAATAATGCTATTTTGACCCAAGATTTTTTTAAGAAAGTGGAAGTCAGTTTTGTCTGAAAGAAGGCATTAGGGCTCATGTATTTTGTGTTGGGCTCCTAAAACCCACTTTTAGAGACCTCACAAAGTCAGCAGCCACTTAGAATGTACTGGGAACAAGTTACAGGAAAATGTCACCAAAGTGCTTATCTCAGCCCAAAAATGCCATTTTGAGCCACGATTTTTTAAGGAAAGTGGGTGTCAGTTTTGTATGAAGGAAGGCATTGGGGCTCATGTATTTTGTGTTGGGCTCCTAAAACCCACTTTTAGAGACCTCACAAAGTCAGCAGCCACTTAGAATGTACTGGGAACAAGTTACAGGAAAATGTCACCAAAGTGCTTATCTCAGTCTAATAATGCTATTTTGACCCAAGATTTTTTTAAGAAAGTGGAAGTCAGTTTTGTCTGAAAGAAGGCATTAGGGCTCATGTATTTTGTGTTGGGCTCCTAAAACCCACTTTTAGAGACCTCACAAAGTCAGCAGCCACTTAGAATGTACTGGGAACAAGTTACAGGAAAATGTCACCAAAGTGCTTATCTCAGCCCAAAAATGCCATTTTGAGCCACGATTTTTTAAGGAAAGTGGGTGTCAGTTTTGTATGAAGGAAGGCATTGGGGCTCATGTATTTTGTGTTGGGCTCCTAAAACCCACTTTTAGAGACCTCACAAAGTCAGCAGCCACTTAGAATGTACTGGGAACAAGTTACAGGAAAATGTCACCAAAGTGCTTATCTCAGCCCAAAAATGCCATTTTGAGCCACGATTTTTTAAGGAAAGTGGGTGTCAGTTTTGTATGAAGGAAGGCATTGGGGCTCATGTATTTTGTGTTGGGCTCCTAAAACCCACTTTTAGAGACCTCACAAAGTCAGCAGCCACTTAGAATGTACTGGGAACAAGTTACAGGAAAATGTCACCAAAGTGCTTATCTCAGTCTAATAATGCTATTTTGACCCAAGATTTTTTTAAGAAAGTGGAAGTCAGTTTTGTCTGAAAGAAGGCATTAGGGCTCATGTATTTTGTGTTGGGCTCCTAAAACCCACTTTTAGAGACCTCACAAAGTCAGCAGCCACTTAGAATGTACTGGGAACAAGTTACAGGAAAATGTCACCAAAGTGCTTATCTCAGCCCAAAAATGCCATTTTGAGCCACGATTTTTTAAGGAAAGTGGGTGTCAGTTTTGTATGAAGGAAGGCATTGGGGCTCATGTATTTTGTGTTGGGCTCCTAAAACCCACTTTTAGAGACCTCACAAAGTCAGCAGCCACTTAGAATGTACTGGGAACAAGTTACAGGAAAATGTCACCAAAGTGCTTATCTCAGTCTAATAATGCTATTTTGACCCAAGATTTTTTTAAGAAAGTGGAAGTCAGTTTTGTCTGAAAGAAGGCATTAGGGCTCATGTATTTTGTGTTGGGCTCCTAAAACCCAATTTTACAGACCTCACAAAGTCAGCAGCCACTTAAAATGTACTGGGAACAAGTTACAGGAAAATGTCACCAAAGTGCTTATCTCAGCCCAAAAATGCTATTTTGAACCACGATTTTTTAAAGAAAGTGGGTGTCAGTTCTGTCTGAAGGAAGGCATTAGGGCTCATGTATTTTGTGTTGGGCTCCTAAAACCCACTTTTAGAGACCTCACAAAGTCAGCAGCCACTTAGAATGTACTGGGAACAAGTTACAGGAAAATGTCACCAAAGTGCTTATCTCAGCCCAAAAATGCCATTTTGAGCCACGATTTTTTAAGGAAAGTGGGTGTCAGTTTTGTATGAAGGAAGGCATTGGGGCTCATGTATTTTGTGTTGGGCTCCTAAAACCCACTTTTAGAGACCTCACAAAGTCAGCAGCCACTTAGAATGTACTGGGAACAAGTTACAGGAAAATGTCACCAAAGTGCTTATCTCAGCCCAAAAATGCCATTTTGAGCCACGATTTTTTAAGGAAAGTGGGTGTCAGTTTTGTATGAAGGAAGGCATTGGGGCTCATGTATTTTGTGTTGGGCTCCTAAAACCCACTTTTAGAGACCTCACAAAGTCAGCAGCCACTTAGAATGTACTGGGAACAAGTTACAGGAAAATGTCACCAAAGTGCTTATCTCAGTCTAATAATGCTATTTTGACCCAAGATTTTTTTAAGAAAGTGGAAGTCAGTTTTGTCTGAAAGAAGGCATTAGGGCTCATGTATTTTGTGTTGGGCTCCTAAAACCCACTTTTAGAGACCTCACAAAGTCAGCAGCCACTTAGAATGTACTGGGAACAAGTTACAGGAAAATGTCACCAAAGTGCTTATCTCAGCCCAAAAATGCCATTTTGAGCCACGATTTTTTAAGGAAAGTGGGTGTCAGTTTTGTATGAAGGAAGGCATTGGGGCTCATGTATTTTGTGTTGGGCTCCTAAAACCCACTTTTAGAGACCTCACAAAGTCAGCAGCCACTTAGAATGTACTGGGAACAAGTTACAGGAAAATGTCACCAAAGTGCTTATCTCAGTCTAATAATGCTATTTTGACCCAAGATTTTTTTAAGAAAGTGGAAGTCAGTTTTGTCTGAAAGAAGGCATTAGGGCTCATGTATTTTGTGTTGGGCTCCTAAAACCCAATTTTACAGACCTCACAAAGTCAGCAGCCACTTAAAATGTACTGGGAACAAGTTACAGGAAAATGTCACCAAAGTGCTTATCTCAGCCCAAAAATGCTATTTTGAACCACGATTTTTTAAAGAAAGTGGGTGTCAGTTCTGTCTGAAGGAAGGCATTAGGGCTCATGTATTTTGTGTTGGGCTCCTAAAACCCACTTTTAGAGACCTCACAAAGTCAGCAGCCACTTAGAATGTACTGGGAACAAGTTACAGGAAAATGTCACCAAAGTGCTTATCTCAGCCCAAAAATGCCATTTTGAGCCACGATTTTTTAAGGAAAGTGGGTGTCAGTTTTGTATGAAGGAAGGCATTGGGGCTCATGTATTTTGTGTTGGGCTCCTAAAACCCACTTTTAGAGACCTCACAAAGTCAGCAGCCACTTAGAATGTACTGGGAACAAGTTACAGGAAAATGTCACCAAAGTGCTTATCTCAGCCCAAAAATGCCATTTTGAGCCACGATTTTTTAAGGAAAGTGGGTGTCAGTTTTGTATGAAGGAAGGCATTGGGGCTCATGTATTTTGTGTTGGGCTCCTAAAACCCACTTTTAGAGACCTCACAAAGTCAGCAGCCACTTAGAATGTACTGGGAACAAGTTACAGGAAAATGTCACCAAAGTGCTTATCTCAGTCTAATAATGCTATTTTGACCCAAGATTTTTTTAAGAAAGTGGAAGTCAGTTTTGTCTGAAAGAAGGCATTAGGGCTCATGTATTTTGTGTTGGGCTCCTAAAACCCACTTTTAGAGACCTCACAAAGTCAGCAGCCACTTAGAATGTACTGGGAACAAGTTACAGGAAAATGTCACCAAAGTGCTTATCTCAGCCCAAAAATGCCATTTTGAGCCACGATTTTTTAAGGAAAGTGGGTGTCAGTTTTGTATGAAGGAAGGCATTGGGGCTCATGTATTTTGTGTTGGGCTCCTAAAACCCACTTTTAGAGACCTCACAAAGTCAGCAGCCACTTAGAATGTACTGGGAACAAGTTACAGGAAAATGTCACCAAAGTGCTTATCTCAGCCCAAAAATGCCATTTTGAGCCACGATTTTTTAAGGAAAGTGGGTGTCAGTTTTGTATGAAGGAAGGCATTGGGGCTCATGTATTTTGTGTTGGGCTCCTAAAACCCACTTTTAGAGACCTCACAAAGTCAGCAGCCACTTAGAATGTACTGGGAACAAGTTACAGGAAAATGTCACCAAAGTGCTTATCTCAGCCCAAAAATGCCATTTTGAGCCACGATTTTTTAAGGAAAGTGGGTGTCAGTTTTGTATGAAGGAAGGCATTGGGGCTCATGTATTTTGTGTTGGGCTCCTAAAACCCACTTTTAGAGACCTCACAAAGTCAGCAGCCACTTAGAATGTACTGGGAACAAGTTACAGGAAAATGTCACCAAAGTGCTTATCTCAGTCTAATAATGCTATTTTGACCCAAGATTTTTTTAAGAAAGTGGAAGTCAGTTTTGTCTGAAAGAAGGCATTAGGGCTCATGTATTTTGTGTTGGGCTCCTAAAACCCACTTTTAGAGACCTCACAAAGTCAGCAGCCACTTAGAATGTACTGGGAACAAGTTACAGGAAAATGTCACCAAAGTGCTTATCTCAGCCCAAAAATGCCATTTTGAGCCACGATTTTTTAAGGAAAGTGGGTGTCAGTTTTGTATGAAGGAAGGCATTGGGGCTCATGTATTTTGTGTTGGGCTCCTAAAACCCACTTTTAGAGACCTCACAAAGTCAGCAGCCACTTAGAATGTACTGGGAACAAGTTACAGGAAAATGTCACCAAAGTGCTTATCTCAGTCTAATAATGCTATTTTGACCCAAGATTTTTTTAAGAAAGTGGAAGTCAGTTTTGTCTGAAAGAAGGCATTAGGGCTCATGTATTTTGTGTTGGGCTCCTAAAACCCACTTTTAGAGACCTCACAAAGTCAGCAGCCACTTAGAATGTACTGGGAACAAGTTACAGGAAAATGTCACCAAAGTGCTTATCTCAGCCCAAAAATGCCATTTTGAGCCACGATTTTTTAAGGAAAGTGGGTGTCAGTTTTGTATGAAGGAAGGCATTGGGGCTCATGTATTTTGTGTTGGGCTCCTAAAACCCACTTTTAGAGACCTCACAAAGTCAGCAGCCACTTAGAATGTACTGGGAACAAGTTACAGGAAAATGTCACCAAAGTGCTTATCTCAGTCTAATAATGCTATTTTGACCCAAGATTTTTTTAAGAAAGTGGAAGTCAGTTTTGTCTGAAAGAAGGCATTAGGGCTCATGTATTTTGTGTTGGGCTCCTAAAACCCAATTTTACAGACCTCACAAAGTCAGCAGCCACTTAACCCTCCAAGACCCGCAGTTGTAATATTACAACATTTGTATTTTATCAAAAACATGGTATAAATCATTTGTTTTCCTGTTATTCTTTCACCTAAACATCATCATTGGATCCTATTGTTTAGTCTTGCAATGTCATTGGCCGGGATATTTGCATATAAATACCCCCCACAGAGGCAGGAAAAGTCACAACTTGAAAATCCTTGAAGGAAGAACAATCTCTTTTTCACTGGACAGGATTTCTCACAAAAAAGTAAGTAAAATGTCTTCAATAATTTTTTTGGTGATCATTAGAATGTCTAGAACATGTACATATGATATTATTGGGAAATATATCCCCCAAATGTAAATTAGAGCATGCTTTATACTTGTTGTTTTTTTACAACTCTGGGTCATAGTGGTAGCAAATAGCAATGCCACCTGTTCACCTGGCTAAGTGGAGTCTTATAGTTTTCACAATACATTTATACAATTATGTGTATTTTCCCCACATTGCATTACTATATATATATATATACCACAAATAACCACAAACATTACCAAAATGTTTTGCTAAAACATTATAGGCAATGAAATGTTATAACTTATAAGCTAAAGCAGTATATTTGTCTTCGAGTACAATTGGTTAAAACATACAAATTGGTATGTGTGTGTGTGTGTGTGTGTGTGTGTGTGTGTGTGTGTGTGTGTGTGTGTGTGTGTGTGTGTGTGTGTGTGTGTGTGTGTGTGTGTGTGTGTGTGTGTATTTGTATATTGTAACCAATTGTACTCGAATACAAATATACTGCATCATTAGCTTATAACATGTCATTGCCTATAATGTTTTAGTAAAACATTTTGGTAATGTTTGTGGTTAGCAATCAGTGTATGGTAATTGTTCATATGGGAGTCGCCCAGTTAAGAATCTCTCATCATTGTTCATGTGATGGGTGTTGGGATTGCCCACTTACAGTCATCCCCAATCCCTTTGTTAGGCTAAGCATCATCATTCATCACTGATGGTGCTAAGTACCATCATCACTGATGCCACTTGTGAGGATAAGCAAAGTACAATAGGTTGGCCAGACAGTATTGTGTGACTTGTGAAATATGTACCTGCAGTGAGATGTGCTAGTACTAATGTACTAATGGTATTTCTTTATTTTCATTTCAGAATGCCACAAGCAAGGAGAGAGCCTCGCTTCACTGCAAGGGATGTGTTGGATATTGTAATGAATGGAGAGAGTGATGTGGACATCGACTTTACTGAAACTGATGAAGAGTCGGATGAAGAGGCCTGTGGAGAGGAGTCCAAAGAAAACCATCCACCCAGTGAACCCAGTGAACCCACTGACCCCCCCCAACCGGCCAAACACGCCAAACCCAGTGAAAGATATCAGTGGCAGAAGAAGACCTTCATCAGCCCTAATACAGACTTTTCTGGTCCACCTTTGACTGAAGATGTGAGTTCACTCCACACACCACTGCAGTACTTCCGCCGGTTTGTGTCCGAAGACATGATTGACTCCCTGACAACAAATACAAATGTGTACAGCCTTCAAACATCAGGAACATCAGTTAACACAAGTGGAAAAGAAATAGAGCAAATGATGGGCATGCATCTGAACATGGGCCTTGTACAAATGAATGGATGCCGAATGTACTGGGAAGCCAACACACGATATGCCCCTGTAGCTGATGTGATGCCACGCAACAGATTTCAGTCTTTGATGACCTCGTTACATCTAGTTGACAACTTGACAGTGCCAGAGAGTGAAAAGAAGGACAAACTCTGGAAAATCCGACCATGGCTGAATTCGTTCAGAGAGAAGTGCCTACAGGTGGTGCCAGAAGAGCACAACTCTGTGGATGAGATGATGATTCCATTCAAGGGGAGGTTCAGCAGCATCAAGCAGTACATGAGAGGCAAGCCACATCCCTGGGGGTTCAAAGTATGGGTCAGAACAGGGATCAGCGGCATCATGTGTGAGAGGGGGTGCCCGTTTCATTTTGAGCAGGTGTGAATTGGTCTTCGGTGGAGGGCTGTTTGCATCACATTGTGACCAGTGTATATTGTAATTAGGTTTCTTTAGTACATTCATTGTACTGTTTTTCATTTTGTTCTTTTAATAAAATCAAAATTCTTAAAAATATGGCTTATTGATGTTATTATTCATAATGTACTGTTCTGAGGCCCAATATTATTCATAATGTATACTGTTCTGAGGCCAAATGATAAACCATAACCATATAAATGAACCCTTAAGTTGTTTTAGTGAAGTATATAGACATTTGCCATGCTATTCTGACAGTGAGTAAAAATGGCCTATAGGAAATTCTGCTACCCGTTAGACCCACTGTTGTAATATTACAACATTTCAATAAAACCTTACGAAAACTATTTTTTTTAAAAAACATTATATTTTCCTCTCCAAAGTACTCCTAAAACACCATCTGAAAGGTTGATTATTTTTTTTTGTAAGTAGAAATATATCCGGGTCTTGCAGGGTTAAAATGTACTGGGAACAAGTTACAGGAAAATGTCACCAAAGTGCTTATCTCAGCCCAAAAATGCTATTTTGAACCACGATTTTTTAAAGAAAGTGGGTGTCAGTTCTGTCTGAAGGAAGGCATTAGGGCTCATGTATTTTGTGTTGGGCTCCTAAAACCCACTTTTAGAGACCTCACAAAGTCAGCAGCCACTTAGAATGTACTGGGAACAAGTTACAGGAAAATGTCACCAAAGTGCTTATCTCAGCCCAAAAATGCCATTTTGAGCCACGATTTTTTAAGGAAAGTGGGTGTCAGTTTTGTATGAAGGAAGGCATTGGGGCTCATGTATTTTGTGTTGGGCTCCTAAAACCCACTTTTAGAGACCTCACAAAGTCAGCAGCCACTTAGAATGTACTGGGAACAAGTTACAGGAAAATGTCACCAAAGTGCTTATCTCAGTCTAATAATGCTATTTTGACCCAAGATTTTTTTAAGAAAGTGGAAGTCAGTTTTGTCTGAAAGAAGGCATTAGGGCTCATGTATTTTGTGTTGGGCTCCTAAAACCCACTTTTAGAGACCTCACAAAGTCAGCAGCCACTTAGAATGTACTGGGAACAAGTTACAGGAAAATGTCACCAAAGTGCTTATCTCAGCCCAAAAATGCCATTTTGAGCCACGATTTTTTAAGGAAAGTGGGTGTCAGTTTTGTATGAAGGAAGGCATTGGGGCTCATGTATTTTGTGTTGGGCTCCTAAAACCCACTTTTAGAGACCTCACAAAGTCAGCAGCCACTTAGAATGTACTGGGAACAAGTTACAGGAAAATGTCACCAAAGTGCTTATCTCAGTCTAATAATGCTATTTTGACCCAAGATTTTTTTAAGAAAGTGGAAGTCAGTTTTGTCTGAAAGAAGGCATTAGGGCTCATGTATTTTGTGTTGGGCTCCTAAAACCCACTTTTAGAGACCTCACAAAGTCAGCAGCCACTTAGAATGTACTGGGAACAAGTTACAGGAAAATGTCACCAAAGTGCTTATCTCAGCCCAAAAATGCCATTTTGAGCCACGATTTTTTAAGGAAAGTGGGTGTCAGTTTTGTATGAAGGAAGGCATTGGGGCTCATGTATTTTGTGTTGGGCTCCTAAAACCCACTTTTAGAGACCTCACAAAGTCAGCAGCCACTTAGAATGTACTGGGAACAAGTTACAGGAAAATGTCACCAAAGTGCTTATCTCAGTCTAATAATGCTATTTTGACCCAAGATTTTTTTAAGAAAGTGGAAGTCAGTTTTGTCTGAAAGAAGGCATTAGGGCTCATGTATTTTGTGTTGGGCTCCTAAAACCCACTTTTAGAGACCTCACAAAGTCAGCAGCCACTTAGAATGTACTGGGAACAAGTTACAGGAAAATGTCACCAAAGTGCTTATCTCAGCCCAAAAATGCCATTTTGAGCCACGATTTTTTAAGGAAAGTGGGTGTCAGTTTTGTATGAAGGAAGGCATTGGGGCTCATGTATTTTGTGTTGGGCTCCTAAAACCCACTTTTAGAGACCTCACAAAGTCAGCAGCCACTTAGAATGTACTGGGAACAAGTTACAGGAAAATGTCACCAAAGTGCTTATCTCAGTCTAATAATGCTATTTTGACCCAAGATTTTTTTAAGAAAGTGGAAGTCAGTTTTGTCTGAAAGAAGGCATTAGGGCTCATGTATTTTGTGTTGGGCTCCTAAAACCCACTTTTAGAGACCTCACAAAGTCAGCAGCCACTTAGAATGTACTGGGAACAAGTTACAGGAAAATGTCACCAAAGTGCTTATCTCAGCCCAAAAATGCCATTTTGAGCCACGATTTTTTAAGGAAAGTGGGTGTCAGTTTTGTATGAAGGAAGGCATTGGGGCTCATGTATTTTGTGTTGGGCTCCTAAAACCCACTTTTAGAGACCTCACAAAGTCAGCAGCCACTTAGAATGTACTGGGAACAAGTTACAGGAAAATGTCACCAAAGTGCTTATCTCAGCCCAAAAATGCTATTTTGAACCACGATTTTTTAAAGAAAGTGGGTGTCAGTTCTGTCTGAAGGAAGGCATTAGGGCTCATGTATTTTGTGTTGGGCTCCTAAAACCCACTTTTAGAGACCTCACAAAGTCAGCAGCCACTTAGAATGTACTGGGAACAAGTTACAGGAAAATGTCACCAAAGTGCTTATCTCAGCCCAAAAATGCCATTTTGAGCCACGATTTTTTAAGGAAAGTGGGTGTCAGTTTTGTATGAAGGAAGGCATTGGGGCTCATGTATTTTGTGTTGGGCTCCTAAAACCCACTTTTAGAGACCTCACAAAGTCAGCAGCCACTTAGAATGTACTGGGAACAAGTTACAGGAAAATGTCACCAAAGTGCTTATCTCAGTCTAATAATGCTATTTTGACCCAAGATTTTTTTAAGAAAGTGGAAGTCAGTTTTGTCTGAAAGAAGGCATTAGGGCTCATGTATTTTGTGTTGGGCTCCTAAAACCCACTTTTAGAGACCTCACAAAGTCAGCAGCCACTTAGAATGTACTGGGAACAAGTTACAGGAAAATGTCACCAAAGTGCTTATCTCAGCCCAAAAATGCCATTTTGAGCCACGATTTTTTAAGGAAAGTGCGTGTCAGTTTTGTATGAAGGAAGGCATTGGGGCTCATGTATTTTGTGTTGGGCTCCTAAAACCCACTTTTAGAGACCTCACAAAGTCAGCAGCCACTTAGAATGTACTGGGAACAAGTTACAGGAAAATGTCACCAAAGTGCTTATCTCAGTCTAATAATGCTATTTTGACCCAAGATTTTTTTAAGAAAGTGGAAGTCAGTTTTGTCTGAAAGAAGGCATTAGGGCTCATGTATTTTGTGTTGGGCTCCTAAAACCCAATTTTACAGACCTCACAAAGTCAGCAGCCACTTAAAATGTACTGGGAACAAGTTACAGGAAAATGTCACCAAAGTGCTTATCTCAGCCCAAAAATGCTATTTTGAACCACGATTTTTTAAAGAAAGTGGGTGTCAGTTCTGTCTGAAGGAAGGCATTAGGGCTCATGTATTTTGTGTTGGGCTCCTAAAACCCACTTTTAGAGACCTCACAAAGTCAGCAGCCACTTAGAATGTACTGGGAACAAGTTACAGGAAAATGTCACCAAAGTGCTTATCTCAGCCCAAAAATGCCATTTTGAGCCACGATTTTTTAAGGAAAGTGGGTGTCAGTTTTGTATGAAGGAAGGCATTGGGGCTCATGTATTTTGTGTTGGGCTCCTAAAACCCACTTTTAGAGACCTCACAAAGTCAGCAGCCACTTAGAATGTACTGGGAACAAGTTACAGGAAAATGTCACCAAAGTGCTTATCTCAGTCTAATAATGCTATTTTGACCCAAGATTTTTTTAAGAAAGTGGAAGTCAGTTTTGTCTGAAAGAAGGCATTAGGGCTCATGTATTTTGTGTTGGGCTCCTAAAACCCACTTTTAGAGACCTCACAAAGTCAGCAGCCACTTAGAATGTACTGGGAACAAGTTACAGGAAAATGTCACCAAAGTGCTTATCTCAGCCCAAAAATGCCATTTTGAGCCACGATTTTTTAAGGAAAGTGGGTGTCAGTTTTGTATGAAGGAAGGCATTGGGGCTCATGTATTTTGTGTTGGGCTCCTAAAACCCACTTTTAGAGACCTCACAAAGTCAGCAGCCACTTAGAATGTACTGGGAACAAGTTACAGGAAAATGTCACCAAAGTGCTTATCTCAGTCTAATAATGCTATTTTGACCCAAGATTTTTTTAAGAAAGTGGAAGTCAGTTTTGTCTGAAAGAAGGCATTAGGGCTCATGTATTTTGTGTTGGGCTCCTAAAACCCACTTTTAGAGACCTCACAAAGTCAGCAGCCACTTAGAATGTACTGGGAACAAGTTACAGGAAAATGTCACCAAAGTGCTTATCTCAGCCCAAAAATGCCATTTTGAGCCACGATTTTTTAAGGAAAGTGGGTGTCAGTTTTGTATGAAGGAAGGCATTGGGGCTCATGTATTTTGTGTTGGGCTCCTAAAACCCACTTTTAGAGACCTCACAAAGTCAGCAGCCACTTAGAATGTACTGGGAACAAGTTACAGGAAAATGTCACCAAAGTGCTTATCTCAGTCTAATAATGCTATTTTGACCCAAGATTTTTTTAAGAAAGTGGAAGTCAGTTTTGTCTGAAAGAAGGCATTAGGGCTCATGTATTTTGTGTTGGGCTCCTAAAACCCACTTTTAGAGACCTCACAAAGTCAGCAGCCACTTAGAATGTACTGGGAACAAGTTACAGGAAAATGTCACCAAAGTGCTTATCTCAGCCCAAAAATGCCATTTTGAGCCACGATTTTTTAAGGAAAGTGGGTGTCAGTTTTGTATGAAGGAAGGCATTGGGGCTCATGTATTTTGTGTTGGGCTCCTAAAACCCACTTTTAGAGACCTCACAAAGTCAGCAGCCACTTAGAATGTACTGGGAACAAGTTACAGGAAAATGTCACCAAAGTGCTTATCTCAGTCTAATAATGCTATTTTGACCCAAGATTTTTTTAAGAAAGTGGAAGTCAGTTTTGTCTGAAAGAAGGCATTAGGGCTCATGTATTTTGTGTTGGGCTCCTAAAACCCACTTTTAGAGACCTCACAAAGTCAGCAGCCACTTAGAATGTACTGGGAACAAGTTACAGGAAAATGTCACCAAAGTGCTTATCTCAGCCCAAAAATGCCATTTTGAGCCACGATTTTTTAAGGAAAGTGGGTGTCAGTTTTGTATGAAGGAAGGCATTGGGGCTCATGTATTTTGTGTTGGGCTCCTAAAACCCACTTTTAGAGACCTCACAAAGTCAGCAGCCACTTAGAATGTACTGGGAACAAGTTACAGGAAAATGTCACCAAAGTGCTTATCTCAGTCTAATAATGCTATTTTGACCCAAGATTTTTTTAAGAAAGTGGAAGTCAGTTTTGTCTGAAAGAAGGCATTAGGGCTCATGTATTTTGTGTTGGGCTCCTAAAACCCACTTTTAGAGACCTCACAAAGTCAGCAGCCACTTAGAATGTACTGGGAACAAGTTACAGGAAAATGTCACCAAAGTGCTTATCTCAGCCCAAAAATGCCATTTTGAGCCACGATTTTTTAAGGAAAGTGGGTGTCAGTTTTGTATGAAGGAAGGCATTGGGGCTCATGTATTTTGTGTTGGGCTCCTAAAACCCACTTTTAGAGACCTCACAAAGTCAGCAGCCACTTAGAATGTACTGGGAACAAGTTACAGGAAAATGTCACCAAAGTGCTTATCTCAGTCTAATAATGCTATTTTGACCCAAGATTTTTTTAAGAAAGTGGAAGTCAGTTTTGTCTGAAAGAAGGCATTAGGGCTCATGTATTTTGTGTTGGGCTCCTAAAACCCACTTTTAGAGACCTCACAAAGTCAGCAGCCACTTAGAATGTACTGGGAACAAGTTACAGGAAAATGTCACCAAAGTGCTTATCTCAGCCCAAAAATGCCATTTTGAGCCACGATTTTTTAAGGAAAGTGGGTGTCAGTTTTGTATGAAGGAAGGCATTGGGGCTCATGTATTTTGTGTTGGGCTCCTAAAACCCACTTTTAGAGACCTCACAAAGTCAGCAGCCACTTAGAATGTACTGGGAACAAGTTACAGGAAAATGTCACCAAAGTGCTTATCTCAGCCCAAAAATGCCATTTTGAGCCACGATTTTTTAAGGAAAGTGGGTGTCAGTTTTGTATGAAGGAAGGCATTGGGGCTCATGTATTTTGTGTTGGGCTCCTAAAACCCACTTTTAGAGACCTCACAAAGTCAGCAGCCACTTAGAATGTACTGGGAACAAGTTACAGGAAAATGTCACCAAAGTGCTTATCTCAGCCCAAAAATGCCATTTTGAGCCACGATTTTTTAAGGAAAGTGGGTGTCAGTTTTGTATGAAGGAAGGCATTGGGGCTCATGTATTTTGTGTTGGGCTCCTAAAACCCACTTTTAGAGACCTCACAAAGTCAGCAGCCACTTAGAATGTACTGGGAACAAGTTACAGGAAAATGTCACCAAAGTGCTTATCTCAGTCTAATAATGCTATTTTGACCCAAGATTTTTTTAAGAAAGTGGAAGTCAGTTTTGTCTGAAAGAAGGCATTAGGGCTCATGTATTTTGTGTTGGGCTCCTAAAACCCACTTTTAGAGACCTCACAAAGTCAGCAGCCACTTAGAATGTACTGGGAACAAGTTACAGGAAAATGTCACCAAAGTGCTTATCTCAGCCCAAAAATGCCATTTTGAGCCACGATTTTTTAAGGAAAGTGGGTGTCAGTTTTGTATGAAGGAAGGCATTGGGGCTCATGTATTTTGTGTTGGGCTCCTAAAACCCACTTTTAGAGACCTCACAAAGTCAGCAGCCACTTAGAATGTACTGGGAACAAGTTACAGGAAAATGTCACCAAAGTGCTTATCTCAGTCTAATAATGCTATTTTGACCCAAGATTTTTTTAAGAAAGTGGAAGTCAGTTTTGTCTGAAAGAAGGCATTAGGGCTCATGTATTTTGTGTTGGGCTCCTAAAACCCACTTTTAGAGACCTCACAAAGTCAGCAGCCACTTAGAATGTACTGGGAACAAGTTACAGGAAAATGTCACCAAAGTGCTTATCTCAGCCCAAAAATGCCATTTTGAGCCACGATTTTTTAAGGAAAGTGGGTGTCAGTTTTGTATGAAGGAAGGCATTGGGGCTCATGTATTTTGTGTTGGGCTCCTAAAACCCACTTTTAGAGACCTCACAAAGTCAGCAGCCACTTAGAATGTACTGGGAACAAGTTACAGGAAAATGTCACCAAAGTGCTTATCTCAGTCTAATAATGCTATTTTGACCCAAGATTTTTTTAAGAAAGTGGAAGTCAGTTTTGTCTGAAAGAAGGCATTAGGGCTCATGTATTTTGTGTTGGGCTCCTAAAACCCAATTTTACAGACCTCACAAAGTCAGCAGCCACTTAAAATGTACTGGGAACAAGTTACAGGAAAATGTCACCAAAGTGCTTATCTCAGCCCAAAAATGCTATTTTGAACCACGATTTTTTAAAGAAAGTGGGTGTCAGTTCTGTCTGAAGGAAGGCATTAGGGCTCATGTATTTTGTGTTGGGCTCCTAAAACCCACTTTTAGAGACCTCACAAAGTCAGCAGCCACTTAGAATGTACTGGGAACAAGTTACAGGAAAATGTCACCAAAGTGCTTATCTCAGCCCAAAAATGCCATTTTGAGCCACGATTTTTTAAGGAAAGTGGGTGTCAGTTTTGTATGAAGGAAGGCATTGGGGCTCATGTATTTTGTGTTGGGCTCCTAAAACCCACTTTTAGAGACCTCACAAAGTCAGCAGCCACTTAGAATGTACTGGGAACAAGTTACAGGAAAATGTCACCAAAGTGCTTATCTCAGTCTAATAATGCTATTTTGACCCAAGATTTTTTTAAGAAAGTGGAAGTCAGTTTTGTCTGAAAGAAGGCATTAGGGCTCATGTATTTTGTGTTGGGCTCCTAAAACCCACTTTTAGAGACCTCACAAAGTCAGCAGCCACTTAGAATGTACTGGGAACAAGTTACAGGAAAATGTCACCAAAGTGCTTATCTCAGCCCAAAAATGCCATTTTGAGCCACGATTTTTTAAGGAAAGTGGGTGTCAGTTTTGTATGAAGGAAGGCATTGGGGCTCATGTATTTTGTGTTGGGCTCCTAAAACCCACTTTTAGAGACCTCACAAAGTCAGCAGCCACTTAGAATGTACTGGGAACAAGTTACAGGAAAATGTCACCAAAGTGCTTATCTCAGTCTAATAATGCTATTTTGACCCAAGATTTTTTTAAGAAAGTGGAAGTCAGTTTTGTCTGAAAGAAGGCATTAGGGCTCATGTATTTTGTGTTGGGCTCCTAAAACCCACTTTTAGAGACCTCACAAAGTCAGCAGCCACTTAGAATGTACTGGGAACAAGTTACAGGAAAATGTCACCAAAGTGCTTATCTCAGCCCAAAAATGCCATTTTGAGCCACGATTTTTTAAGGAAAGTGGGTGTCAGTTTTGTATGAAGGAAGGCATTGGGGCTCATGTATTTTGTGTTGGGCTCCTAAAACCCACTTTTAGAGACCTCACAAAGTCAGCAGCCACTTAGAATGTACTGGGAACAAGTTACAGGAAAATGTCACCAAAGTGCTTATCTCAGTCTAATAATGCTATTTTGACCCAAGATTTTTTTAAGAAAGTGGAAGTCAGTTTTGTCTGAAAGAAGGCATTAGGGCTCATGTATTTTGTGTTGGGCTCCTAAAACCCACTTTTAGAGACCTCACAAAGTCAGCAGCCACTTAGAATGTACTGGGAACAAGTTACAGGAAAATGTCACCAAAGTGCTTATCTCAGCCCAAAAATGCCATTTTGAGCCACGATTTTTTAAGGAAAGTGGGTGTCAGTTTTGTATGAAGGAAGGCATTGGGGCTCATGTATTTTGTGTTGGGCTCCTAAAACCCACTTTTAGAGACCTCACAAAGTCAGCAGCCACTTAGAATGTACTGGGAACAAGTTACAGGAAAATGTCACCAAAGTGCTTATCTCAGTCTAATAATGCTATTTTGACCCAAGATTTTTTTAAGAAAGTGGAAGTCAGTTTTGTCTGAAAGAAGGCATTAGGGCTCATGTATTTTGTGTTGGGCTCCTAAAACCCACTTTTAGAGACCTCACAAAGTCAGCAGCCACTTAGAATGTACTGGGAACAAGTTACAGGAAAATGTCACCAAAGTGCTTATCTCAGCCCAAAAATGCCATTTTGAGCCACGATTTTTTAAGGAAAGTGGGTGTCAGTTTTGTATGAAGGAAGGCATTGGGGCTCATGCTCATGTATTTTGTGTTGGGCTCCTAAAACCCACTTTTAGAGACCTCACAAAGTCAGCAGCCACTTAGAATGTACTGGGAACAAGTTACAGGAAAATGTCACCAAAGTGCTTATCTCAGTCTAATAATGCTATTTTGACCCAAGATTTTTTAAGAAAGTGGAAGTCAGTTTTGTCTGAAAGAAGGCATTAGGGCTCATGTATTTTGTGTTGGGCTCCTAAAACCCACTTTTAGAGACCTCACAAAGTCAGCAGCCACTTAGAATGTACTGGGAACAAGTTACAGGAAAATGTCACCAAAGTGCTTATCTCAGCCCAAAAATGCCATTTTGAGCCACGATTTTTAAGGAAAGTGGGTGTCAGTTTTGTATGAAGGAAGGCATTGGGGCTCATGTATTTTGTGTTGGGCTCCTAAAACCCACTTTTAGAGACCTCACAAAGTCAGCAGCCACTTAGAATGTACTGGGAACAAGTTACAGGAAAATGTCACCAAAGTGCTTATCTCAGTCTAATAATGCTATTTTGACCCAAGATTTTTTTAAGAAAGTGGAAGTCAGTTTTGTCTGAAAGAAGGCATTAGGGCTCATGTATTTTGTGTTGGGCTCCTAAAACCCAATTTTACAGACCTCACAAAGTCAGCAGCCACTTAAAATGTACTGGGAACAAGTTACAGGAAAATGTCACCAAAGTGCTTATCTCAGCCCAAAAATGCTATTTTGAACCACGATTTTTTAAAGAAAGTGGGTGTCAGTTCTGTCTGAAGGAAGGCATTAGGGCTCATGTATTTTGTGTTGGGCTCCTAAAACCCACTTTTAGAGACCTCACAAAGTCAGCAGCCACTTAGAATGTACTGGGAACAAGTTACAGGAAAATGTCACCAAAGTGCTTATCTCAGCCCAAAAATGCCATTTTGAGCCACGATTTTTTAAGGAAAGTGGGTGTCAGTTTTGTATGAAGGAAGGCATTGGGGCTCATGTATTTTGTGTTGGGCTCCTAAAACCCACTTTTAGAGACCTCACAAAGTCAGCAGCCACTTAGAATGTACTGGGAACAAGTTACAGGAAAATGTCACCAAAGTGCTTATCTCAGTCTAATAATGCTATTTTGACCCAAGATTTTTTAAGAAAGTGGAAGTCAGTTTTGTCTGAAAGAAGGCATTAGGGCTCATGTATTTTGTGTTGGGCTCCTAAAACCCACTTTTAGAGACCTCACAAAGTCAGCAGCCACTTAGAATGTACTGGGAACAAGTTACAGGAAAATGTCACCAAAGTGCTTATCTCAGCCCAAAAATGCCATTTTTGAGCCACGATTTTTTAAGGAAAGTGGGTGTCAGTTTTGTATGAAGGAAGGCATTGGGGCTCATGTATTTTGTGTTGGGCTCCTAAAACCCACTTTTAGAGACCTCACAAAGTCAGCAGCCACTTAGAATGTACTGGGAACAAGTTACAGGAAAATGTCACCAAAGTGCTTATCTCAGTCTAATAATGCTATTTTGACCCAAGATTTTTTTAAGAAAGTGGAAGTCAGTTTTGTCTGAAAGAAGGCATTAGGGCTCATGTATTTTGTGTTGGGCTCCTAAAACCCACTTTTAGAGACCTCACAAAGTCAGCAGCCACTTAGAATGTACTGGAACAAGTTACAGGAAAATGTCACCAAAGTGCTTATCTCAGTCTAATAATGCTATTTTGACCCAAGATTTTTTTAAGAAAGTGGAAGTCAGTTTTGTCTGAAAGAAGGCATTAGGGCTCATGTATTTTGTGTTGGGCTCCTAAAACCCCACTTTTAGAGACCTCACAAAGTCAGCAGCCACTTAGAATGTACTGGGAACAAGTTACAGGAAAATGTCACCAAAGTGCTTATCTCAGCCCAAAAATGCCATTTTGAGCCACGATTTTTTAAGGAAAGTGGGTGTCAGTTTTGTATGAAGGAAGGCATTGGGGCTCATGTATTTTGTGTTGGGCTCCTAAAACCCACTTTTAGAGACCTCACAAAGTCAGCAGCCACTTAGAATGTACTGGGAACAAGTTACAGGAAAATGTCACCAAAGTGCTTATCTCAGTCTAATAATGCTATTTTGACCCAAGATTTTTTTAAGAAAGTGGAAGTCAGTTTTGTCTGAAAGAAGGCATTAGGGCTCATGTATTTTGTGTTGGGCTCCTAAAACCCACTTTTAGAGACCTCACAAAGTCAGCAGCCACTTAGAATGTACTGGGAACAAGTTACAGGAAAATGTCACCAAAGTGCTTATCTCAGTCTAATAATGCTATTTTGACCCAAGATTTTTTTAAGAAAGTGGAAGTCAGTTTTGTCTGAAAGAAGGCATTAGGGCTCATGTATTTTGTGTTGGGCTCCTAAAACCCACTTTTAGAGACCTCACAAGTCAGCAGCCACTTAGAATGTACTGGAACAAGTTACAGGAAAATGTCACCAAAGTGCTTATCTCAGCCCAAAAATGCCATTTTGAGCCACGATTTTTAAGGAAAGTGGGTGTCAGTTTTGTATGAAGGAAGGCATTGGGGCTCATGTATTTTGTGTTGGGCTCCTAAAACCCACTTTTAGAGACCTCACAAAGTCAGCAGCCACTTAGAATGTACTGGGAACAAGTTACAGGAAAATGTCACCAAAGTGCTTATCTCAGTCTAATAATGCTATTTTGACCCAAGATTTTTTAAGAAAGTGGAAGTCAGTTTTGTCTGAAAGAAGGCATTAGGGCTCATGTATTTTGTGTTGGGCTCCTAAAACCCACTTTTAGAGACCTCACAAAGTCAGCAGCCACTTAGAATGTACTGGGAACAAGTTACAGGAAAATGTCACCAAAGTGCTTATCTCAGCCCAAAAATGCCATTTTGAGCCACGATTTTTTAAGGAAAGTGGGTGTCAGTTTTGTATGAAGGAAGGCATTGGGGCTCATGTATTTTGTGTTGGGCTCCTAAAACCCACTTTTAGAGACCTCACAAAGTCAGCAGCCACTTAGAATGTACTGGGAACAAGTTACAGGAAAATGTCACCAAAGTGCTTATCTCAGTCTAATAATGCTATTTTGACCCAAGATTTTTTTAAGAAAGTGGAAGTCAGTTTTGTCTGAAAGAAGGCATTAGGGCTCATGTATTTTGTGTTGGGCTCCTAAAACCCACTTTTAGAGACCTCACAAAGTCAGCAGCCACTTAGAATGTACTGGGAACAAGTTACAGGAAAATGTCACCAAAGTGCTTATCTCAGCCCAAAAATGCCATTTTGAGCCACGATTTTTTAAGGAAAGTGGGTGTCAGTTTTGTATGAAGGAAGGCATTGGGGCTCATGTATTTTGTGTTGGGCTCCTAAAACCCACTTTTAGAGACCTCACAAAGTCAGCAGCCACTTAGAATGTACTGGGAACAAGTTACAGGAAAATGTCACCAAAGTGCTTATCTCAGTCTAATAATGCTATTTTGACCCAAGATTTTTTTAAGAAAGTGGAAGTCAGTTTTGTCTGAAAGAAGGCATTAGGGCTCATGTATTTTGTGTTGGGCTCCTAAAACCCACTTTTAGAGACCTCACAAAGTCAGCAGCCACTTAGAATGTACTGGGAACAAGTTACAGGAAAATGTCACCAAAGTGCTTATCTCAGTCTAATAATGCTATTTTGACCCAAGATTTTTTTAAGAAAGTGGAAGTCAGTTTTGTCTGAAAGAAGGCATTAGGGCTCATGTATTTTGTGTTGGGCTCCTAAAACCCACTTTTAGAGACCTCACAAAGTCAGCAGCCACTTAGAATGTACTGGGAACAAGTTACAGGAAAATGTCACCAAAGTGCTTATCTCAGCCCAAAAATGCCATTTTGAGCCACGATTTTTTAAGGAAAGTGGGTGTCAGTTTTGTATGAAGGAAGGCATTGGGGCTCATGTATTTTGTGTTGGGCTCCTAAAACCCACTTTTAGAGACCTCACAAAGTCAGCAGCCACTTAGAATGTACTGGGAACAAGTTACAGGAAAATGTCACCAAAGTGCTTATCTCAGTCTAATAATGCTATTTTGACCCAATATTTTTTTAAGAAAGTGGAAGTCAGTTTTGTCTGAAAGAAGGCATTAGGGCTCATGTATTTTGTGTTGGGCTCCTAAAACCCACTTTTAGAGACCTCACAAAGTCAGCAGCCACTTAGAATGTACTGGGAACAAGTTACAGGAAAATGTCACCAAAGTGCTTATCTCAGCCCAAAAATGCCATTTTGAGCCACGATTTTTTAAGGAAAGTGGGTGTCAGTTTTGTATGAAGGAAGGCATTGGGGCTCATGTATTTTGTGTTGGGCTCCTAAAACCCACTTTTAGAGACCTCACAAAGTCAGCAGCCACTTAGAATGTACTGGGAACAAGTTACAGGAAAATGTCACCAAAGTGCTTATCTCAGTCTAATAATGCTATTTTGACCCAAGATTTTTTTAAGAAAGTGGAAGTCAGTTTTGTCTGAAAGAAGGCATTAGGGCTCATGTATTTTGTGTTGGGCTCCTAAAACCCACTTTTAGAGACCTCACAAAGTCAGCAGCC
Source organism: Gymnoscopelus braueri (assembly GCF_963280865.1). Taxonomy (NCBI): domain Eukaryota; kingdom Metazoa; phylum Chordata; class Actinopteri; order Myctophiformes; family Myctophidae; genus Gymnoscopelus; species Gymnoscopelus braueri. The sequence continues at coordinate 19,087 of NW_027660793.1, read as the reverse complement.
ACTTAGAATGTACTGGGAACAAGTTACAGGAAAATGTCACCAAAGTGCTTATCTCAGCCCAAAAATGCCATTTTGAGCCACGATTTTTTAAGGAAAGTGGGTGTCAGTTTTGTATGAAGGAAGGCATTGGGGCTCATGTATTTTGTGTTGGGCTCCTAAAACCCACTTTTAGAGACCTCACAAAGTCAGCAGCCACTTAGAATGTACTGGGAACAAGTTACAGGAAAATGTCACCAAAGTGCTTATCTCAGTCTAATAATGCTATTTTGACCCAAGATTTTTTTAAGAAAGTGGAAGTCAGTTTTGTCTGAAAGAAGGCATTAGGGCTCATGTATTTTGTGTTGGGCTCCTAAAACCCAATTTTACAGACCTCACAAAGTCAGCAGCCACTTAAAATGTACTGGGAACAAGTTACAGGAAAATGTCACCAAAGTGCTTATCTCAGCCCAAAAATGCTATTTTGAACCACGATTTTTTAAAGAAAGTGGGTGTCAGTTCTGTCTGAAGGAAGGCATTAGGGCTCATGTATTTTGTGTTGGGCTCCTAAAACCCACTTTTAGAGACCTCACAAAGTCAGCAGCCACTTAGAATGTACTGGGAACAAGTTACAGGAAAATGTCACCAAAGTGCTTATCTCAGCCCAAAAATGCCATTTTGAGCCACGATTTTTTAAGGAAAGTGGGTGTCAGTTTTGTATGAAGGAAGGCATTGGGGCTCATGTATTTTGTGTTGGGCTCCTAAAACCCACTTTTAGAGACCTCACAAAGTCAGCAGCCACTTAGAATGTACTGGGAACAAGTTACAGGAAAATGTCACCAAAGTGCTTATCTCAGTCTAATAATGCTATTTTGACCCAAGATTTTTTTAAGAAAGTGGAAGTCAGTTTTGTCTGAAAGAAGGCATTAGGGCTCATGTATTTTGTGTTGGGCTCCTAAAACCCACTTTTAGAGACCTCACAAAGTCAGCAGCCACTTAGAATGTACTGGGAACAAGTTACAGGAAAATGTCACCAAAGTGCTTATCTCAGCCCAAAAATGCCATTTTGAGCCACGATTTTTTAAGGAAAGTGGGTGTCAGTTTTGTATGAAGGAAGGCATTGGGGCTCATGTATTTTGTGTTGGGCTCCTAAAACCCACTTTTAGAGACCTCACAAAGTCAGCAGCCACTTAGAATGTACTGGGAACAAGTTACAGGAAAATGTCACCAAAGTGCTTATCTCAGTCTAATAATGCTATTTTGACCCAATATTTTTTTAAGAAAGTGGAAGTCAGTTTTGTCTGAAAGAAGGCATTAGGGCTCATGTATTTTGTGTTGGGCTCCTAAAACCCACTTTTAGAGACCTCACAAAGTCAGCAGCCACTTAGAATGTACTGGGAACAAGTTACAGGAAAATGTCACCAAAGTGCTTATCTCAGCCCAAAAATGCCATTTTGAGCCACGATTTTTTAAGGAAAGTGGGTGTCAGTTTTGTATGAAGGAAGGCATTGGGGCTCATGTATTTTGTGTTGGGCTCCTAAAACCCACTTTTAGAGACCTCACAAAGTCAGCAGCCACTTAGAATGTACTGGGAACAAGTTACAGGAAAATGTCACCAAAGTGCTTATCTCAGTCTAATAATGCTATTTTGACCCAAGATTTTTTTAAGAAAGTGGAAGTCAGTTTTGTCTGAAAGAAGGCATTAGGGCTCATGTATTTTGTGTTGGGCTCCTAAAACCCACTTTTAGAGACCTCACAAAGTCAGCAGCCACTTAGAATGTACTGGGAACAAGTTACAGGAAAATGTCACCAAAGTGCTTATCTCAGCCCAAAAATGCCATTTTGAGCCACGATTTTTTAAGGAAAGTGGGTGTCAGTTTTGTATGAAGGAAGGCATTGGGGCTCATGTATTTTGTGTTGGGCTCCTAAAACCCACTTTTAGAGACCTCACAAAGTCAGCAGCCACTTAGAATGTACTGGGAACAAGTTACAGGAAAATGTCACCAAAGTGCTTATCTCAGTCTAATAATGCTATTTTGACCCAAGATTTTTTTAAGAAAGTGGAAGTCAGTTTTGTCTGAAAGAAGGCATTAGGGCTCATGTATTTTGTGTTGGGCTCCTAAAACCCAATTTTACAGACCTCACAAAGTCAGCAGCCACTTAGAATGTACTGGGAACAAGTTACAGGAAAATGTCACCAAAGTGCTTATCTCAGCCCAAAAATGCCATTTTGAGCCACGATTTTTTAAGGAAAGTGGGTGTCAGTTTTGTATGAAGGAAGGCATTGGGGCTCATGTATTTTGTGTTGGGCTCCTAAAACCCACTTTTAGAGACCTCACAAAGTCAGCAGCCACTTAGAATGTACTGGGAACAAGTTACAGGAAAATGTCACCAAAGTGCTTATCTCAGTCTAATAATGCTATTTTGACCCAAGATTTTTTTAAGAAAGTGGAAGTCAGTTTTGTCTGAAAGAAGGCATTAGGGCTCATGTATTTTGTGTTGGGCTCCTAAAACCCACTTTTAGAGACCTCACAAAGTCAGCAGCCACTTAGAATGTACTGGGAACAAGTTACAGGAAAATGTCACCAAAGTGCTTATCTCAGCCCAAAAATGCCATTTTGAGCCACGATTTTTTAAGGAAAGTGGGTGTCAGTTTTGTATGAAGGAAGGCATTGGGGCTCATGTATTTTGTGTTGGGCTCCTAAAACCCACTTTTAGAGACCTCACAAAGTCAGCAGCCACTTAGAATGTACTGGGAACAAGTTACAGGAAAATGTCACCAAAGTGCTTATCTCAGTCTAATAATGCTATTTTGACCCAAGATTTTTTTAAGAAAGTGGAAGTCAGTTTTGTCTGAAAGAAGGCATTAGGGCTCATGTATTTTGTGTTGGGCTCCTAAAACCCAATTTTACAGACCTCACAAAGTCAGCAGCCACTTAAAATGTACTGGGAACAAGTTACAGGAAAATGTCACCAAAGTGCTTATCTCAGCCCAAAAATGCTATTTTGAACCACGATTTTTTAAAGAAATTGGGTGTCAGTTCTGTCTGAAGGAAGGCATTAGGGCTCATGTATTTTGTGTTGGGCTCCTAAAACCCACTTTTAGAGACCTCACAAAGTCAGCAGCCACTTAGAATGTACTGGGAACAAGTTACAGGAAAATGTCACCAAAGTGCTTATCTCAGCCCAAAAATGCCATTTTGAGCCACGATTTTTTAAGGAAAGTGGGTGTCAGTTTTGTATGAAGGAAGGCATTGGGGCTCATGTATTTTGTGTTGGGCTCCTAAAACCCACTTTTAGAGACCTCACAAAGTCAGCAGCCACTTAGAATGTACTGGGAACAAGTTACAGGAAAATGTCACCAAAGTGCTTATCTCAGTCTAATAATGCTATTTTGACCCAAGATTTTTTTAAGAAAGTGGAAGTCAGTTTTGTCTGAAAGAAGGCATTAGGGCTCATGTATTTTGTGTTGGGCTCCTAAAACCCACTTTTAGAGACCTCACAAAGTCAGCAGCCACTTAGAATGTACTGGGAACAAGTTACAGGAAAATGTCACCAAAGTGCTTATCTCAGCCCAAAAATGCCATTTTGAGCCACGATTTTTTAAGGAAAGTGGGTGTCAGTTTTGTATGAAGGAAGGCATTGGGGCTCATGTATTTTGTGTTGGGCTCCTAAAACCCACTTTTAGAGACCTCACAAAGTCAGCAGCCACTTAGAATGTACTGGGAACAAGTTACAGGAAAATGTCACCAAAGTGCTTATCTCAGTCTAATAATGCTATTTTGACCCAATATTTTTTTAAGAAAGTGGAAGTCAGTTTTGTCTGAAAGAAGGCATTAGGGCTCATGTATTTTGTGTTGGGCTCCTAAAACCCACTTTTAGAGACCTCACAAAGTCAGCAGCCACTTAGAATGTACTGGGAACAAGTTACAGGAAAATGTCACCAAAGTGCTTATCTCAGCCCAAAAATGCCATTTTGAGCCACGATTTTTTAAGGAAAGTGGGTGTCAGTTTTGTATGAAGGAAGGCATTGGGGCTCATGTATTTTGTGTTGGGCTCCTAAAACCCACTTTTAGAGACCTCACAAAGTCAGCAGCCACTTAGAATGTACTGGGAACAAGTTACAGGAAAATGTCACCAAAGTGCTTATCTCAGTCTAATAATGCTATTTTGACCCAAGATTTTTTTAAGAAAGTGGAAGTCAGTTTTGTCTGAAAGAAGGCATTAGGGCTCATGTATTTTGTGTTGGGCTCCTAAAACCCACTTTTAGAGACCTCACAAAGTCAGCAGCCACTTAGAATGTACTGGGAACAAGTTACAGGAAAATGTCACCAAAGTGCTTATCTCAGCCCAAAAATGCCATTTTGAGCCACGATTTTTTAAGGAAAGTGGGTGTCAGTTTTGTATGAAGGAAGGCATTGGGGCTCATGTATTTTGTGTTGGGCTCCTAAAACCCACTTTTAGAGACCTCACAAAGTCAGCAGCCACTTAGAATGTACTGGGAACAAGTTACAGGAAAATGTCACCAAAGTGCTTATCTCAGTCTAATAATGCTATTTTGACCCAAGATTTTTTTAAGAAAGTGGAAGTCAGTTTTGTCTGAAAGAAGGCATTAGGGCTCATGTATTTTGTGTTGGGCTCCTAAAACCCAATTTTACAGACCTCACAAAGTCAGCAGCCACTTAAAATGTACTGGGAACAAGTTACAGGAAAATGTCACCAAAGTGCTTATCTCAGCCCAAAAATGCTATTTTGAACCACGATTTTTTAAAGAAAGTGGGTGTCAGTTCTGTCTGAAGGAAGGCATTAGGGCTCATGTATTTTGTGTTGGGCTCCTAAAACCCACTTTTAGAGACCTCACAAAGTCAGCAGCCACTTAGAATGTACTGGGAACAAGTTACAGGAAAATGTCACCAAAGTGCTTATCTCAGCCCAAAAATGCCATTTTGAGCCACGATTTTTTAAGGAAAGTGGGTGTCAGTTTTGTATGAAGGAAGGCATTGGGGCTCATGTATTTTGTGTTGGGCTCCTAAAACCCACTTTTAGAGACCTCACAAAGTCAGCAGCCACTTAGAATGTACTGGGAACAAGTTACAGGAAAATGTCACCAAAGTGCTTATCTCAGTCTAATAATGCTATTTTGACCCAAGATTTTTTTAAGAAAGTGGAAGTCAGTTTTGTCTGAAAGAAGGCATTAGGGCTCATGTATTTTGTGTTGGGCTCCTAAAACCCACTTTTAGAGACCTCACAAAGTCAGCAGCCACTTAGAATGTACTGGGAACAAGTTACAGGAAAATGTCACCAAAGTGCTTATCTCAGCCCAAAAATGCCATTTTGAGCCACGATTTTTTAAGGAAAGTGGGTGTCAGTTTTGTATGAAGGAAGGCATTGGGGCTCATGTATTTTGTGTTGGGCTCCTAAAACCCACTTTTAGAGACCTCACAAAGTCAGCAGCCACTTAGAATGTACTGGGAACAAGTTACAGGAAAATGTCACCAAAGTGCTTATCTCAGTCTAATAATGCTATTTTGACCCAAGATTTTTTTAAGAAAGTGGAAGTCAGTTTTGTCTGAAAGAAGGCATTAGGGCTCATGTATTTTGTGTTGGGCTCCTAAAACCCACTTTTAGAGACCTCACAAAGTCAGCAGCCACTTAGAATGTACTGGGAACAAGTTACAGGAAAATGTCACCAAAGTGCTTATCTCAGCCCAAAAATGCCATTTTGAGCCACGATTTTTTAAGGAAAGTGGGTGTCAGTTTTGTATGAAGGAAGGCATTGGGGCTCATGTATTTTGTGTTGGGCTCCTAAAACCCACTTTTAGAGACCTCACAAAGTCAGCAGCCACTTAGAATGTACTGGGAACAAGTTACAGGAAAATGTCACCAAAGTGCTTATCTCAGTCTAATAATGCTATTTTGACCCAAGATTTTTTTAAGAAAGTGGAAGTCAGTTTTGTCTGAAAGAAGGCATTAGGGCTCATGTATTTTGTGTTGGGCTCCTAAAACCCACTTTTAGAGACCTCACAAAGTCAGCAGCCACTTAGAATGTACTGGGAACAAGTTACAGGAAAATGTCACCAAAGTGCTTATCTCAGCCCAAAAATGCCATTTTGAGCCACGATTTTTTAAGGAAAGTGGGTGTCAGTTTTGTATGAAGGAAGGCATTGGGGCTCATGTATTTTGTGTTGGGCTCCTAAAACCCACTTTTAGAGACCTCACAAAGTCAGCAGCCACTTAGAATGTACTGGGAACAAGTTACAGGAAAATGTCACCAAAGTGCTTATCTCAGTCTAATAATGCTATTTTGACCCAAGATTTTTTTAAGAAAGTGGAAGTCAGTTTTGTCTGAAAGAAGGCATTAGGGCTCATGTATTTTGTGTTGGGCTCCTAAAACCCACTTTTAGAGACCTCACAAAGTCAGCAGCCACTTAGAATGTACTGGGAACAAGTTACAGGAAAATGTCACCAAAGTGCTTATCTCAGCCCAAAAATGCCATTTTGAGCCACGATTTTTTAAGGAAAGTGGGTGTCAGTTTTGTATGAAGGAAGGCATTGGGGCTCATGTATTTTGTGTTGGGCTCCTAAAACCCACTTTTAGAGACCTCACAAAGTCAGCAGCCACTTAGAATGTACTGGGAACAAGTTACAGGAAAATGTCACCAAAGTGCTTATCTCAGTCTAATAATGCTATTTTGACCCAAGATTTTTTTAAGAAAGTGGAAGTCAGTTTTGTCTGAAAGAAGGCATTAGGGCTCATGTATTTTGTGTTGGGCTCCTAAAACCCAATTTTACAGACCTCACAAAGTCAGCAGCCACTTAAAATGTACTGGGAACAAGTTACAGGAAAATGTCACCAAAGTGCTTATCTCAGCCCAAAAATGCTATTTTGAACCACGATTTTTTAAAGAAAGTGGGTGTCAGTTCTGTCTGAAGGAAGGCATTAGGGCTCATGTATTTTGTGTTGGGCTCCTAAAACCCACTTTTAGAGACCTCACAAAGTCAGCAGCCACTTAGAATGTACTGGGAACAAGTTACAGGAAAATGTCACCAAAGTGCTTATCTCAGCCCAAAAATGCCATTTTGAGCCACGATTTTTTAAGGAAAGTGGGTGTCAGTTTTGTATGAAGGAAGGCATTGGGGCTCATGTATTTTGTGTTGGGCTCCTAAAACCCACTTTTAGAGACCTCACAAAGTCAGCAGCCACTTAGAATGTACTGGGAACAAGTTACAGGAAAATGTCACCAAAGTGCTTATCTCAGTCTAATAATGCTATTTTGACCCAAGATTTTTTTAAGAAAGTGGAAGTCAGTTTTGTCTGAAAGAAGGCATTAGGGCTCATGTATTTTGTGTTGGGCTCCTAAAACCCACTTTTAGAGACCTCACAAAGTCAGCAGCCACTTAGAATGTACTGGGAACAAGTTACAGGAAAATGTCACCAAAGTGCTTATCTCAGCCCAAAAATGCCATTTTGAGCCACGATTTTTTAAGGAAAGTGGGTGTCAGTTTTGTATGAAGGAAGGCATTGGGGCTCATGTATTTTGTGTTGGGCTCCTAAAACCCACTTTTAGAGACCTCACAAAGTCAGCAGCCACTTAGAATGTACTGGGAACAAGTTACAGGAAAATGTCACCAAAGTGCTTATCTCAGTCTAATAATGCTATTTTGACCCAAGATTTTTTTAAGAAAGTGGAAGTCAGTTTTGTCTGAAAGAAGGCATTAGGGCTCATGTATTTTGTGTTGGGCTCCTAAAACCCACTTTTAGAGACCTCACAAAGTCAGCAGCCACTTAGAATGTACTGGGAACAAGTTACAGGAAAATGTCACCAAAGTGCTTATCTCAGTCTAATAATGCTATTTTGACCCAAGATTTTTTTAAGAAAGTGGAAGTCAGTTTTGTCTGAAAGAAGGCATTAGGGCTCATGTATTTTGTGTTGGGCTCCTAAAACCCACTTTTAGAGACCTCAAGAAGTCAGCAGCCACTTAGAATGTACTGGGAACAAGTTACAGGAAAATGTCACCAAAGTGCTTATCTCAGCCCAAAAATGCCATTTTGAGCCACGATTTTTTAAGGAAAGTGGGTGTCAGTTTTGTATGAAGGAAGGCATTGGGGCTCATGTATTTTGTGTTGGGCTCCTAAAACCCACTTTTAGAGACCTCACAAAGTCAGCAGCCACTTAGAATGTACTGGGAACAAGTTACAGGAAAATGTCACCAAAGTGCTTATCTCAGTCTAATAATGCTATTTTGACCCAAGATTTTTTTAAGAAAGTGGAAGTCAGTTTTGTCTGAAAGAAGGCATTAGGGCTCATGTATTTTGTGTTGGGCTCCTAAAACCCACTTTTAGAGACCTCACAAAGTCAGCAGCCACTTAGAATGTACTGGGAACAAGTTACAGGAAAATGTCACCAAAGTGCTTATCTCAGTCTAATAATGCTATTTTGACCCAAGATTTTTTTAAGAAAGTGGAAGTCAGTTTTGTCTGAAAGAAGGCATTAGGGCTCATGTATTTTGTGTTGGGCTCCTAAAACCCACTTTTAGAGACCTCACAAAGTCAGCAGCCACTTAGAATGTACTGGGAACAAGTTACAGGAAAATGTCACCAAAGTGCTTATCTCAGCCCAAAAATGCCATTTTGAGCCACGATTTTTTAAGGAAAGTGGGTGTCAGTTTTGTATGAAGGAAGGCATTGGGGCTCATGTATTTTGTGTTGGGCTCCTAAAACCCACTTTTAGAGACCTCACAAAGTCAGCAGCCACTTAGAATGTACTGGGAACAAGTTACAGGAAAATGTCACCAAAGTGCTTATCTCAGTCTAATAATGCTATTTTGACCCAAGATTTTTTTAAGAAAGTGGAAGTCAGTTTTGTCTGAAAGAAGGCATTAGGGCTCATGTATTTTGTGTTGGGCTCCTAAAACCCACTTTTAGAGACCTCACAAAGTCAGCAGCCACTTAGAATGTACTGGGAACAAGTTACAGGAAAATGTCACCAAAGTGCTTATCTCAGCCCAAAAATGCCATTTTGAGCCACGATTTTTTAAGGAAAGTGGGTGTCAGTTTTGTATGAAGGAAGGCATTGGGGCTCATGTATTTTGTGTTGGGCTCCTAAAACCCACTTTTAGAGACCTCACAAAGTCAGCAGCCACTTAGAATGTACTGGGAACAAGTTACAGGAAAATGTCACCAAAGTGCTTATCTCAGTCTAATAATGCTATTTTGACCCAAGATTTTTTTAAGAAAGTGGAAGTCAGTTTTGTCTGAAAGAAGGCATTAGGGCTCATGTATTTTGTGTTGGGCTCCTAAAACCCACTTTTAGAGACCTCACAAAGTCAGCAGCCACTTAGAATGTACTGGGAACAAGTTACAGGAAAATGTCACCAAAGTGCTTATCTCAGCCCAAAAATGCCATTTTGAGCCACGATTTTTTAAGGAAAGTGGGTGTCAGTTTTGTATGAAGGAAGGCATTGGGGCTCATGTATTTTGTGTTGGGCTCCTAAAACCCACTTTTAGAGACCTCACAAAGTCAGCAGCCACTTAGAATGTACTGGGAACAAGTTACAGGAAAATGTCACCAAAGTGCTTATCTCAGTCTAATAATGCTATTTTGACCCAAGATTTTTTTAAGAAAGTGGAAGTCAGTTTTGTCTGAAAGAAGGCATTAGGGCTCATGTATTTTGTGTTGGGCTCCTAAAACCCACTTTTAGAGACCTCACAAAGTCAGCAGCCACTTAGAATGTACTGGGAACAAGTTACAGGAAAATGTCACCAAAGTGCTTATCTCAGCCCAAAAATGCCATTTTGAGCCACGATTTTTTAAGGAAAGTGGGTGTCAGTTTTGTATGAAGGAAGGCATTGGGGCTCATGTATTTTGTGTTGGGCTCCTAAAACCCACTTTTAGAGACCTCACAAAGTCAGCAGCCACTTAGAATGTACTGGGAACAAGTTACAGGAAAATGTCACCAAAGTGCTTATCTCAGTCTAATAATGCTATTTTGACCCAAGATTTTTTTAAGAAAGTGGAAGTCAGTTTTGTCTGAAAGAAGGCATTAGGGCTCATGTATTTTGTGTTGGGCTCCTAAAACCCACTTTTAGAGACCTCACAAAGTCAGCAGCCACTTAGAATGTACTGGGAACAAGTTACAGGAAAATGTCACCAAAGTGCTTATCTCAGCCCAAAAATGCCATTTTGAGCCACGATTTTTTAAGGAAAGTGGGTGTCAGTTTTGTATGAAGGAAGGCATTGGGGCTCATGTATTTTGTGTTGGGCTCCTAAAACCCACTTTTAGAGACCTCACAAAGTCAGCAGCCACTTAGAATGTACTGGGAACAAGTTACAGGAAAATGTCACCAAAGTGCTTATCTCAGTCTAATAATGCTATTTTGACCCAAGATTTTTTTAAGAAAGTGGAAGTCAGTTTTGTCTGAAAGAAGGCATTAGGGCTCATGTATTTTGTGTTGGGCTCCTAAAACCCAATTTTACAGACCTCACAAAGTCAGCAGCCACTTAAAATGTACTGGGAACAAGTTACAGGAAAATGTCACCAAAGTGCTTATCTCAGCCCAAAAATGCTATTTTGAACCACGATTTTTTAAAGAAAGTGGGTGTCAGTTCTGTCTGAAGGAAGGCATTAGGGCTCATGTATTTTGTGTTGGGCTCCTAAAACCCACTTTTAGAGACCTCACAAAGTCAGCAGCCACTTAGAATGTACTGGGAACAAGTTACAGGAAAATGTCACCAAAGTGCTTATCTCAGCCCAAAAATGCCATTTTGAGCCACGATTTTTTAAGGAAAGTGGGTGTCAGTTTTGTATGAAGGAAGGCATTGGGGCTCATGTATTTTGTGTTGGGCTCCTAAAACCCACTTTTAGAGACCTCACAAAGTCAGCAGCCACTTAGAATGTACTGGGAACAAGTTACAGGAAAATGTCACCAAAGTGCTTATCTCAGTCTAATAATGCTATTTTGACCCAAGATTTTTTTAAGAAAGTGGAAGTCAGTTTTGTCTGAAAGAAGGCATTAGGGCTCATGTATTTTGTGTTGGGCTCCTAAAACCCACTTTTAGAGACCTCACAAAGTCAGCAGCCACTTAGAATGTACTGGGAACAAGTTACAGGAAAATGTCACCAAAGTGCTTATCTCAGCCCAAAAATGCCATTTTGAGCCACGATTTTTTAAGGAAAGTGGGTGTCAGTTTTGTATGAAGGAAGGCATTGGGGCTCATGTATTTTGTGTTGGGCTCCTAAAACCCACTTTTAGAGACCTCACAAAGTCAGCAGCCACTTAGAATGTACTGGGAACAAGTTACAGGAAAATGTCACCAAAGTGCTTATCTCAGCCCAAAAATGCTATTTTGAACCACGATTTTTTAAAGAAAGTGGGTGTCAGTTCTGTCTGAAGGAAGGCATTAGGGCTCATGTATTTTGTGTTGGGCTCCTAAAACCCACTTTTAGAGACCTCACAAAGTCAGCAGCCACTTAGAATGTACTGGGAACAAGTTACAGGAAAATGTCACCAAAGTGCTTATCTCAGCCCAAAAATGCCATTTTGAGCCACGATTTTTTAAGGAAAGTGGGTGTCAGTTTTGTATGAAGGAAGGCATTGGGGCTCATGTATTTTGTGTTGGGCTCCTAAAACCCACTTTTAGAGACCTCACAAAGTCAGCAGCCACTTAGAATGTACTGGGAACAAGTTACAGGAAAATGTCACCAAAGTGCTTATCTCAGTCTAATAATGCTATTTTGACCCAAGATTTTTTTAAGAAAGTGGAAGTCAGTTTTGTCTGAAAGAAGGCATTAGGGCTCATGTATTTTGTGTTGGGCTCCTAAAACCCACTTTTAGAGACCTCACAAAGTCAGCAGCCACTTAGAATGTACTGGGAACAAGTTACAGGAAAATGTCACCAAAGTGCTTATCTCAGTCTAATAATGCTATTTTGACCCAAGATTTTTTTAAGAAAGTGGAAGTCAGTTTTGTCTGAAAGAAGGCATTAGGGCTCATGTATTTTGTGTTGGGCTCCTAAAACCCAATTTTACAGACCTCACAAAGTCAGCAGCCACTTAAAATGTACTGGGAACAAGTTACAGGAAAATGTCACCAAAGTGCTTATCTCAGCCCAAAAATGCTATTTTGAACCACGATTTTTTAAAGAAAGTGGGTGTCAGTTCTGTCTGAAGGAAGGCATTAGGGCTCATGTATTTTGTGTTGGGCTCCTAAAACCCACTTTTAGAGACCTCACAAAGTCAGCAGCCACTTAGAATGTACTGGGAACAAGTTACAGGAAAATGTCACCAAAGTGCTTATCTCAGCCCAAAAATGCCATTTTGAGCCACGATTTTTTAAGGAAAGTGGGTGTCAGTTTTGTATGAAGGAAGGCATTGGGGCTCATGTATTTTGTGTTGGGCTCCTAAAACCCACTTTTAGAGACCTCACAAAGTCAGCAGCCACTTAGAATGTACTGGGAACAAGTTACAGGAAAATGTCACCAAAGTGCTTATCTCAGTCTAATAATGCTATTTTGACCCAAGATTTTTTTAAGAAAGTGGAAGTCAGTTTTGTCTGAAAGAAGGCATTAGGGCTCATGTATTTTGTGTTGGGCTCCTAAAACCCACTTTTAGAGACCTCACAAAGTCAGCAGCCACTTAGAATGTACTGGGAACAAGTTACAGGAAAATGTCACCAAAGTGCTTATCTCAGCCCAAAAATGCCATTTTGAGCCACGATTTTTTAAGGAAAGTGGGTGTCAGTTTTGTATGAAGGAAGGCATTGGGGCTCATGTATTTTGTGTTGGGCTCCTAAAACCCACTTTTAGAGACCTCACAAAGTCAGCAGCCACTTAGAATGTACTGGGAACAAGTTACAGGAAAATGTCACCAAAGTGCTTATCTCAGCCCAAAAATGCTATTTTGAACCACGATTTTTTAAAGAAAGTGGGTGTCAGTTCTGTCTGAAGGAAGGCATTAGGGCTCATGTATTTTGTGTTGGGCTCCTAAAACCCACTTTTAGAGACCTCACAAAGTCAGCAGCCACTTAGAATGTACTGGGAACAAGTTACAGGAAAATGTCACCAAAGTGCTTATCTCAGCCCAAAAATGCCATTTTGAGCCACGATTTTTTAAGGAAAGTGGGTGTCAGTTTTGTATGAAGGAAGGCATTGGGGCTCATGTATTTTGTGTTGGGCTCCTAAAACCCACTTTTAGAGACCTCACAAAGTCAGCAGCCACTTAGAATGTACTGGGAACAAGTTACAGGAAAATGTCACCAAAGTGCTTATCTCAGTCTAATAATGCTATTTTGACCCAAGATTTTTTTAAGAAAGTGGAAGTCAGTTTTGTCTGAAAGAAGGCATTAGGGCTCATGTATTTTGTGTTGGGCTCCTAAAACCCACTTTTAGAGACCTCACAAAGTCAGCAGCCACTTAGAATGTACTGGGAACAAGTTACAGGAAAATGTCACCAAAGTGCTTATCTCAGTCTAATAATGCTATTTTGACCCAAGATTTTTTTAAGAAAGTGGAAGTCAGTTTTGTCTGAAAGAAGGCATTAGGGCTCATGTATTTTGTGTTGGGCTCCTAAAACCCAATTTTACAGACCTCACAAAGTCAGCAGCCACTTAAAATGTACTGGGAACAAGTTACAGGAAAATGTCACCAAAGTGCTTATCTCAGCCCAAAAATGCTATTTTGAACCACGATTTTTTAAAGAAAGTGGGTGTCAGTTCTGTCTGAAGGAAGGCATTAGGGCTCATGTATTTTGTGTTGGGCTCCTAAAACCCACTTTTAGAGACCTCACAAAGTCAGCAGCCACTTAGAATGTACTGGGAACAAGTTACAGGAAAATGTCACCAAAGTGCTTATCTCAGCCCAAAAATGCCATTTTGAGCCACGATTTTTTAAGGAAAGTGGGTGTCAGTTTTGTATGAAGGAAGGCATTGGGGCTCATGTATTTTGTGTTGGGCTCCTAAAACCCACTTTTAGAGACCTCACAAAGTCAGCAGCCACTTAGAATGTACTGGGAACAAGTTACAGGAAAATGTCACCAAAGTGCTTATCTCAGTCTAATAATGCTATTTTGACCCAAGATTTTTTTAAGAAAGTGGAAGTCAGTTTTGTCTGAAAGAAGGCATTAGGGCTCATGTATTTTGTGTTGGGCTCCTAAAACCCACTTTTAGAGACCTCACAAAGTCAGCAGCCACTTAGAATGTACTGGGAACAAGTTACAGGAAAATGTCACCAAAGTGCTTATCTCAGCCCAAAAATGCCATTTTGAGCCACGATTTTTTAAGGAAAGTGGGTGTCAGTTTTGTATGAAGGAAGGCATTGGGGCTCATGTATTTTGTGTTGGGCTCCTAAAACCCACTTTTAGAGACCTCACAAAGTCAGCAGCCACTTAGAATGTACTGGGAACAAGTTACAGGAAAATGTCACCAAAGTGCTTATCTCAGTCTAATAATGCTATTTTGACCCAAGATTTTTTTAAGAAAGTGGAAGTCAGTTTTGTCTGAAAGAAGGCATTAGGGCTCATGTATTTTGTGTTGGGCTCCTAAAACCCACTTTTAGAGACCTCACAAAGTCAGCAGCCACTTAGAATGTACTGGGAACAAGTTACAGGAAAATGTCACCAAAGTGCTTATCTCAGCCCAAAAATGCCATTTTGAGCCACGATTTTTTAAGGAAAGTGGGTGTCAGTTTTGTATGAAGGAAGGCATTGGGGCTCATGTATTTTGTGTTGGGCTCCTAAAACCCACTTTTAGAGACCTCACAAAGTCAGCAGCCACTTAGAATGTACTGGGAACAAGTTACAGGAAAATGTCACCAAAGTGCTTATCTCAGTCTAATAATGCTATTTTGACCCAAGATTTTTTTAAGAAAGTGGAAGTCAGTTTTGTCTGAAAGAAGGCATTAGGGCTCATGTATTTTGTGTTGGGCTCCTAAAACCCAATTTTACAGACCTCACAAAGTCAGCAGCCACTTAAAATGTACTGGGAACAAGTTACAGGAAAATGTCACCAAAGTGCTTATCTCAGCCCAAAAATGCTATTTTGAACCACGATTTTTTAAAGAAAGTGGGTGTCAGTTCTGTCTGAAGGAAGGCATTAGGGCTCATGTATTTTGTGTTGGGCTCCTAAAACCCACTTTTAGAGACCTCACAAAGTCAGCAGCCACTTAGAATGTACTGGGAACAAGTTACAGGAAAATGTCACCAAAGTGCTTATCTCAGCCCAAAAATGCCATTTTGAGCCACGATTTTTTAAGGAAAGTGGGTGTCAGTTTTGTATGAAGGAAGGCATTGGGGCTCATGTATTTTGTGTTGGGCTCCTAAAACCCACTTTTAGAGACCTCACAAAGTCAGCAGCCACTTAGAATGTACTGGGAACAAGTTACAGGAAAATGTCACCAAAGTGCTTATCTCAGTCTAATAATGCTATTTTGACCCAAGATTTTTTTAAGAAAGTGGAAGTCAGTTTTGTCTGAAAGAAGGCATTAGGGCTCATGTATTTTGTGTTGGGCTCCTAAAACCCACTTTTAGAGACCTCACAAAGTCAGCAGCCACTTAGAATGTACTGGGAACAAGTTACAGGAAAATGTCACCAAAGTGCTTATCTCAGCCCAAAAATGCCATTTTGAGCCACGATTTTTTAAGGAAAGTGGGTGTCAGTTTTGTATGAAGGAAGGCATTGGGGCTCATGTATTTTGTGTTGGGCTCCTAAAACCCACTTTTAGAGACCTCACAAAGTCAGCAGCCACTTAGAATGTACTGGGAACAAGTTACAGGAAAATGTCACCAAAGTGCTTATCTCAGCCCAAAAATGCTATTTTGAACCACGATTTTTTAAAGAAAGTGGGTGTCAGTTCTGTCTGAAGGAAGGCATTAGGGCTCATGTATTTTGTGTTGGGCTCCTAAAACCCACTTTTAGAGACCTCACAAAGTCAGCAGCCACTTAGAATGTACTGGGAACAAGTTACAGGAAAATGTCACCAAAGTGCTTATCTCAGCCCAAAAATGCCATTTTGAGCCACGATTTTTTAAGGAAAGTGGGTGTCAGTTTTGTATGAAGGAAGGCATTGGGGCTCATGTATTTTGTGTTGGGCTCCTAAAACCCACTTTTAGAGACCTCACAAAGTCAGCAGCCACTTAGAATGTACTGGGAACAAGTTACAGGAAAATGTCACCAAAGTGCTTATCTCAGTCTAATAATGCTATTTTGACCCAAGATTTTTTTAAGAAAGTGGAAGTCAGTTTTGTCTGAAAGAAGGCATTAGGGCTCATGTATTTTGTGTTGGGCTCCTAAAACCCACTTTTAGAGACCTCACAAAGTCAGCAGCCACTTAGAATGTACTGGGAACAAGTTACAGGAAAATGTCACCAAAGTGCTTATCTCAGTCTAATAATGCTATTTTGACCCAAGATTTTTTTAAGAAAGTGGAAGTCAGTTTTGTCTGAAAGAAGGCATTAGGGCTCATGTATTTTGTGTTGGGCTCCTAAAACCCAATTTTACAGACCTCACAAAGTCAGCAGCCACTTAAAATGTACTGGGAACAAGTTACAGGAAAATGTCACCAAAGTGCTTATCTCAGCCCAAAAATGCTATTTTGAACCACGATTTTTTAAAGAAAGTGGGTGTCAGTTCTGTCTGAAGGAAGGCATTAGGGCTCATGTATTTTGTGTTGGGCTCCTAAAACCCACTTTTAGAGACCTCACAAAGTCAGCAGCCACTTAGAATGTACTGGGAACAAGTTACAGGAAAATGTCACCAAAGTGCTTATCTCAGCCCAAAAATGCCATTTTGAGCCACGATTTTTTAAGGAAAGTGGGTGTCAGTTTTGTATGAAGGAAGGCATTGGGGCTCATGTATTTTGTGTTGGGCTCCTAAAACCCACTTTTAGAGACCTCACAAAGTCAGCAGCCACTTAGAATGTACTGGGAACAAGTTACAGGAAAATGTCACCAAAGTGCTTATCTCAGTCTAATAATGCTATTTTGACCCAAGATTTTTTTAAGAAAGTGGAAGTCAGTTTTGTCTGAAAGAAGGCATTAGGGCTCATGTATTTTGTGTTGGGCTCCTAAAACCCACTTTTAGAGACCTCACAAAGTCAGCAGCCACTTAGAATGTACTGGGAACAAGTTACAGGAAAATGTCACCAAAGTGCTTATCTCAGCCCAAAAATGCCATTTTGAGCCACGATTTTTTAAGGAAAGTGGGTGTCAGTTTTGTATGAAGGAAGGCATTGGGGCTCATGTATTTTGTGTTGGGCTCCTAAAACCCACTTTTAGAGACCTCACAAAGTCAGCAGCCACTTAGAATGTACTGGGAACAAGTTACAGGAAAATGTCACCAAAGTGCTTATCTCAGCCCAAAAATGCTATTTTGAACCACGATTTTTTAAAGAAAGTGGGTGTCAGTTCTGTCTGAAGGAAGGCATTAGGGCTCATGTATTTTGTGTTGGGCTCCTAAAACCCACTTTTAGAGACCTCACAAAGTCAGCAGCCACTTAGAATGTACTGGGAACAAGTTACAGGAAAATGTCACCAAAGTGCTTATCTCAGCCCAAAAATGCCATTTTGAGCCACGATTTTTTAAGGAAAGTGGGTGTCAGTTTTGTATGAAGGAAGGCATTGGGGCTCATGTATTTTGTGTTGGGCTCCTAAAACCCACTTTTAGAGACCTCACAAAGTCAGCAGCCACTTAGAATGTACTGGGAACAAGTTACAGGAAAATGTCACCAAAGTGCTTATCTCAGTCTAATAATGCTATTTTGACCCAAGATTTTTTTAAGAAAGTGGAAGTCAGTTTTGTCTGAAAGAAGGCATTAGGGCTCATGTATTTTGTGTTGGGCTCCTAAAACCCACTTTTAGAGACCTCACAAAGTCAGCAGCCACTTAGAATGTACTGGGAACAAGTTACAGGAAAATGTCACCAAAGTGCTTATCTCAGTCTAATAATGCTATTTTGACCCAAGATTTTTTTAAGAAAGTGGAAGTCAGTTTTGTCTGAAAGAAGGCATTAGGGCTCATGTATTTTGTGTTGGGCTCCTAAAACCCAATTTTACAGACCTCACAAAGTCAGCAGCCACTTAAAATGTACTGGGAACAAGTTACAGGAAAATGTCACCAAAGTGCTTATCTCAGCCCAAAAATGCTATTTTGAACCACGATTTTTTAAAGAAAGTGGGTGTCAGTTCTGTCTGAAGGAAGGCATTAGGGCTCATGTATTTTGTGTTGGGCTCCTAAAACCCACTTTTAGAGACCTCACAAAGTCAGCAGCCACTTAGAATGTACTGGGAACAAGTTACAGGAAAATGTCACCAAAGTGCTTATCTCAGCCCAAAAATGCCATTTTGAGCCACGATTTTTTAAGGAAAGTGGGTGTCAGTTTTGTATGAAGGAAGGCATTGGGGCTCATGTATTTTGTGTTGGGCTCCTAAAACCCACTTTTAGAGACCTCACAAAGTCAGCAGCCACTTAGAATGTACTGGGAACAAGTTACAGGAAAATGTCACCAAAGTGCTTATCTCAGTCTAATAATGCTATTTTGACCCAAGATTTTTTTAAGAAAGTGGAAGTCAGTTTTGTCTGAAAGAAGGCATTAGGGCTCATGTATTTTGTGTTGGGCTCCTAAAACCCACTTTTAGAGACCTCACAAAGTCAGCAGCCACTTAGAATGTACTGGGAACAAGTTACAGGAAAATGTCACCAAAGTGCTTATCTCAGCCCAAAAATGCCATTTTGAGCCACGATTTTTTAAGGAAAGTGGGTGTCAGTTTTGTATGAAGGAAGGCATTGGGGCTCATGTATTTTGTGTTGGGCTCCTAAAACCCACTTTTAGAGACCTCACAAAGTCAGCAGCCACTTAGAATGTACTGGGAACAAGTTACAGGAAAATGTCACCAAAGTGCTTATCTCAGTCTAATAATGCTATTTTGACCCAAGATTTTTTTAAGAAAGTGGAAGTCAGTTTTGTCTGAAAGAAGGCATTAGGGCTCATGTATTTTGTGTTGGGCTCCTAAAACCCACTTTTAGAGACCTCACAAAGTCAGCAGCCACTTAGAATGTACTGGGAACAAGTTACAGGAAAATGTCACCAAAGTGCTTATCTCAGCCCAAAAATGCCATTTTG
>NW_027660794.1:0-3000 GCF_963280865.1 Gymnoscopelus braueri | reverse complement strand
AAAAATTGCCGATCTGTGAGCTTGTAGATCTGCTAATTTCGGCAGTATTTTCATCTGCCGTCCTAACACTTTGATGTCCTCAACAGGTATAGTAATGCAAACCTGTGTGTGTGTGTGTTTCTCTCCTCCCTCAATTCTTTCTGGTTTAACCACATGAACTGTGAACCTTATTCTGGGCATGATGACGCAATAGGCAAAACATTCAGTGCACATTTGACACAAATATTGCCTGATCTACAAGAGACTGGGTGTAGAGTTGATAAAGGACTATATACTGTAGTATATACCAAGTGGTTTAAACTGACTGGACTCACAAGATGCTTTTATATTATCGTGCAAAACACACGCAAACATGTAGACACAAGAACACACACACACACACACAGATCATTTTGCCCAAATACCCTTATTCAAACCTCATGGTGCACATACGGACACGCACGCGCACACACACACACACACACACACACACACACACACACACACACACACACACACACACACACACACACACACACACACACACCACACCACACACACACACACAGCGCTCATGGACACACCTCATGTTCAGCATCACACCACATGAAACTCTCACTCTCACCGATGTTTTCAGGTGCTGAACATGAGGTGTGTCATGAGCTGATGAGTGACTGCAGCATGTTTCAGTGTGTGGGTGCGTGTGCGCACGCGCGCTCGTGCGCCTGTGCACGAGCGCGAACACAAGTGTGGTGGTGTGTGCAATCAAGCTGCAGCCGCGGTGCCTTGTGACTGTTTGTGTTTGTGTCTGTCTGTTGGAGTGTCTTTTAAAGCGGAGATTGCTTCATATCTGTTGCTTCCTCTGTTGAATGTGTGTGCCCTGAGCTGCCCTCCCGGCCAGCACTCTCTCTCTCTCTCTCTGTCTGTCTGTCTCTGTCTCTGTCTCTGTCTCTGTCTCTGTCTCTCTCTCTGTCTCTGTTTCTCTCTCTCTGTGTGGGAGCTGCTGTCCCACTTATAAGGCCTCAATTAAGAAGACTTGCCGGTGTTGCCCCGCCGAAAAGAACCATTTACAGGCCAAAAAATCCCACATTGTTTTTGTCCCGTAACGTACCCTTGAACGTGAGGGAGGTTTCAGCATAGATTGTTTTTTAAACCTCTGGTTGCGACCGCTAATACACTACATTTTTGTTTACACTTCGTCGTTTGTGGGCGTCGTCGCTCGCCGAAAATAGCGATCTACAAGCTCACGACGCGCGGCGCGTCGTGAGCTTGTAGATCTGCTATTTTCACTGGTTTTGTGTGACACTTTTTTTACCCCAAAAAACATTGAAATACAAGTGCTCTGTAGATCGGCCTATGTCGGTGCAGAGACTTTGCAGCAGATTGTGTGTGCGTGTGTGTGTGTGTGTGTGTGTGTGTGTGTGGCTGTGGCTCTGGCCAGGGCTCGGTTGAGAGCAGAGCGAGGCTTCAAACCAGTTCACACTGGTTGTGCAGACCGTGGGCGGGACTAGGACCAGGCCCTCTTAAAGCCACAGGCAGGCAGCCAGGCCACTTGTGTCTGTAACAGTGGTTGTGAAGCAGTGGTTCTCAAACTTTTTCATGTCAAGGACCCCCAAAATTATATGTATTATATGTATTTGACTGCGGACCCCCCCATCTCAAAAATATTTTGTTCAAGCAATTTGTCAATTACGCTGCGAGGCGTTGTGAGCTTGGTTTATTGAGAAAAGGAGACCAAGTACAGAGCCAAAGGTCAAGTTTACTTAATTTTACGGTTTAAATTAAACTGTATAGTAAATCATAAAGTTAACAAAACAAAACAAACATGAATTTACATAACATAGATAGGGCTGTCAAACAAGTCTATGAAGCTATCTATGAAAAAGTTTAATCTGCAACACAATGTTATACAATATGTAGTGGGGGGTCCCTGCTTCATCTCTTCTCAGCTAAGGGGTCCTTGGCCTGAAACACATTGAAGACCCTGGTTTAGACACTCGACAAAGCTTAGCTAGCGACTTTTACCACCAGAGCACCACGTATTTCTAAATTCAAACTACATCTGCATCTCAATTCTCAATGGCAAATATTATACTTTTTACTCCACTACAATTATTTGAAAACTTTTAAAATGTTCTACATTGTGGTATTGATACTTTTACTCCAGTAAAAAATATAAGAGTTGTTATGCTCTGTATTGTGTGTATCGTCTTCTCTGCCAACAGCTGTATGTATGGGCCCTTTGTCTGTGTCTGTGCGTCCGTCCGTCCGTGTGCGCAGGCATATGTTTACGTTTTCTGTGACATTTGCATGCGGTGGGACGTGACGACCAAACATTGTAGATATTCATCTCATTACGAGAGAGAGAGAGAGAGAGAGAGAGAGAGAGAGAGAGAGAGAGAGAGAGAGAGAGAGAGAGAGAGAGAGAGAGAGAGAGAGAGAGAGAGAGGAGAGAGAGAGAGAGAGAGAGAGAGAGAGAGAGAGGAGAGAGAGAGAGAGAGAGAGAGAGAGAGAGAGAGAGAGTAGAGAGAGAGAGATGAGAGAGAGAGGAGAGAGAGAGAGACATGTCTCTCCAGTACTTTATATAACAGAGTTCAGGTCAGGATACCAATTTTATCCAATACAGGAGGATAGAGAACAGGATCCAGAGTAAACAAGTGGAATTGGAAGTGTGGACACAAAGACACGAGCAGATACAAAATTGGAACTGGAACACTATATAAATGGGTACTCTCTCCTGATTGGCTGAAATGTTGTCACCTACCTGAAAATGTATTTTCTGTTCATTAAAGAGATGGAGAGACAGGGAGACTCCTGTTACTGAACAAACACTAATATCTATAGCAATGCTTACTATTAGAATGTAGTGCCTTAAAGGTTTAATGACATTCACTTTTACACCACATTCAAAGTCTTTGTCCTGGTCCTTCAAAAGTGTACAAAAAGTTTTAAGTGAAATTCCATTCCAGTGATCAATGGCAGGTGTTTTTCTCTCACATTTCTAAAGCCTTTTCAACTGCA
>NW_027660795.1:5000-10918 GCF_963280865.1 Gymnoscopelus braueri | reverse complement strand
ATGCTTTTTCACTCAAGCACTGCCTTAGGCTAAGCTGCCCCTCATGTCTCTGTGCCTCATGCATCCAGCCATCACTCATCCCTCCATCTCTATCTATTCTGTCTGTCTGTTTATCTCTGCTGGAACTATTCAGCCTCGCTCAGGCTTTGTCACGCCACCACTGTCTTATTGGCTGGAGTCCAACAGTCGATTAGTTCATTGACGTCAATGTGATTGATTGGTAGTTCATGTTAATCGATTGATTGCTAACGTAGTAGATCAGTGGTTCTCCTTTTTCTGGATCACTGGCCCACTGGAACATCTCTAAAGCATTTGCAATGTCCACCGGCTGCCGTGTTAAAGGGATAGTTCACCCTAAAACAATCTTATTTTCTATCAAGTACACACCCCATGAAGCCTTGAATTCATAGAGATGTTTTTCGTTTTTGACGCATTCCCTGAGCCAATAATTTGATGACCGGGTATATTTCAAGTAGGAGACTCAAAGAGACTCCTTTGAGTCTCCTACCGGATACATTAGCATCTTTCCACCGGCCACCAAATTATTGGCTTAGGAATGCGACAAAAACTGAAACATCTCCATGAATGCAAGGGTGCGTAAGGGTTTGTAATTGATAGAAAATAAGTAATTTTTGGGGGTAAACTACTCTTTCATCGTCATATGGGTGGGCCCGCGTGCATTTTCAGAGCATGTTTATTTTATTGATCAATCAATCAATCGAATTGATACTGTAATGTTGTATTTATCGGAATCACAGAGAGAGATTTTTTCCCCACTATATTTTTAAAGAAAAAAATACCATGGCATTCATTTATTTTAAATTACTTATATTATCAGTAAAATATTAGTATTTTGCCAATTATTTCAGGACCAACTTGCAACATCCTCACAGGTTGAGAATCACTGTCATTGGAAGATCCTAAAATTCTTTCTGGTTGTAACCTTCGCACGACATGAAAAGAGAACAGTTCAGTAAAGAACAGATGGTTTGGGTCACCATGACCCTCTTCAAGCATGATGATGCTGTCAATAGAAGATTATAACTTTCGGAAAATGTCCAACGCTCAAGAGAACATTCACTGAAGAACAGAACGTTTTGTCTCGGTCATCATGTCTGAAGAGGGTCTATTATCGTGTGCACTGCAGTACGCGTCAGTGTGTGCTTGCTAAAATCATTGTTTCATTTTGACATAGCTTCACACATGCTAACATTTCCTTGCTATCTATATATCTGTCAATGGGGGGAAAAGTACTCACATGTTTTATGTAAAATTAACAATACTGCAATGTATAGCAAGTACAAAAGTATTAGTATGAAAATGTATTAAAGTACCAAAAGTAGAAAGTACTCATTAATTATGCAAAATGTCCAGGTTTCAAATGGATAAAATGTAAACAAATACTTTGAAAATAGCAGATCTACAAGCTCGCAATGCGTATCTATCCACCCATCCACCCACAACCGCCTCTCATATCCATATTGTGTCAGTGTGTGTGTGTATTGATAATTATTATACGGAGGTATAATAATCGCTCATAGTTATCGACATTCATGGTAATAAGAGGGTGTGTGTGTGTGTGTGTGTGTGTGTGTGTGTTTGTGTGTGTGTGTGTGTGTGCGTGTGCGTGTGCGCGTGCGTGTGTGTGTGCATATATAATATACAGTATATAGTGCTGACCTAACCCCTCCAGCAGTGTTTTCATTGAGCCGGGACTCGTCTGCCCCCATTACCATTCATTAAATATCTCCCACAAGCCGGATTAAGCTGCCTTACGCACTCGCCCCTGTGTGTGTGTGTGTGTGTGTGTGTGTGTGTGTGTGTGTATGTGTGTGTGTGTGCGTGCGTGCCTGCCCATGTCCTCTGTATAAATGTGTAATAATAATATGGTGTTGAGTGTGTGCTTACAGCACTCTCCTTCCCCTTGAAGCCCCAATGTCCACCTGCGTCGCAATAAATCACCCTGTGTGTGCGCGCGTGTGTGTGTGTGTGTGTGTGTGTGTGTGTGTGTGTGTGTGTGTGTGTGTGTGTGTGTGTGTGTGTGTGTGTGTGTGTGTGTGTGTGTGTGTGTGTGTGTGTGTGTGTGTGGTGTGTGTGTGTGTGTGTGTGTGTGTGTAATAAATCACCCCTCAGCTGTGCGGTGCTACAGGTTTCTTCCAGTGCGGTGCATGCTGCACCAGAATGATTACAATCCAGAGAGAGAGAGAGAGAGGGAGAGGGAGGGATGGAAACTGGGAGGGAGAGAAGAGATCAGAAAAGAAAAGGGGAACAGGGGAAAAGAGAGGAAATAGGTGCATGTGGAGATGAAAAGACGGATAACAATGAGAAAATGGGCCGATGACTCAATAAGTGGAGGCACAGAGTAGAGAGGAGGGAGAAATACTGTATATTTTGCTGAAATTGAACGGCAGACAAGAGAAAGCTGTGCATCCCTTATTGATGAGGAGAGCAGGAGAGGAGAGGAGAGGAGAGGAGAGGAGAGGAGAGGAGAGGAGAGGAGAGGAGAGGAGAGGAGAGGAGAGGAGAGGATGCAGCCAAAAAATATATAATTTTATATTTAGAATCATTATCATCATTTTCAAAATATACAAAAAAAGGAAAATATACATTATGAATACCTATTGAAGAAAACATGTTTTTGATGTAATGAAATATAACACACACAGACTAGTTTGTATTATTTTGTCACTGTTAGCCCTCACCCTGAAGCCCTAAGTTTTGCATCGATACCACACACGGAAAACCCTTTTTTTCACAATTTCTCTAATTCTACTATAGTTGCAGGAATTTTTGACCCTCAGCAATCAATCAATTAATCCATCAATTGATCAATTAATCCATCAATCGATCAATCAATCGATCAATCAACTTAATTGTCACAACACAGTTACAGGTAAAGGTGAGGTGAAACTTTTTTATGCAGGCTTTCATGATTACAGTTCAAGAATTAGAAGTTTATATTAATTAATACTGATATTTCATTGACCCAAATCCGCCTAAACTGCGGTTATCCACGGCAACCGCGGCTAAAACCGCTATCCGCACATCTCTAACGTACAGGCTCACACACACACACACACACACACACACACACACACACACACACACACACACACACACACACACACACACACACACACACACAGTGTGTGTTGTGTGAATGATTACAGTGTATATACAGTAGATATAAACATGGTATAGCATGTATGCGGTTCAGAATGACTAGTTATGTGTCCCAGAGAGTTCATAAATCTCACTGGCAGAGACGCACTGTCACCTGTCACATCCTATAGTCCTAATGAGATCATCCATGTGTGTGTGTGTGTGTGTGTGTGTGTGTGTGTGTGTGTGTGTGTGTGTGTGTGTGTGTGTGTGTGTGTGTGTGTGTGTGTGTGTGTGTGTGTGTGTGTGTGTGCTTTGCAGATGACAGTCTGTCCGGGCGATCCGTACCGCCACTCAGCGTAATTATGAGAGAGAGAGAGAAATGAGCTATTACTGCTAACTGTGATCTGCATGAGCCATCTGCTCCACTCTGCTGCGTGCGCGCACACACACACACACACACACACACACACACACACACACACACACACACACACACACACACACACACACACACACACACACACACACACACACAGTAACTAAGTACTGTACATTACTTGAGTGCATTTCCATTTTTCAATACTCCAGCACCACTTTTGTTACTAGTTACATTGTCGATTTAGATTATTATAACACAACCTATTTTCAATACTTAGTCTATTCAAAAATAGCAGATCTTCAAGCTCAAAATCCATCGCATTTCGACACTTTGTGAGCTTGTAGATTGGCTATTTTTAGAGGTGGGGAAAAAATAAAATATTTTGGAAAAGTATGAGTGCTCTTTTGACTGTAAGGATATTCTGATGCCAATACTTTTGTACTTTTACTTACATAATTAGCATTGCGTAAGTCCTATTGCTGCTTTTACTTAAGTAAAGAAGTCTGAGTACTTCTTCCACCACTGACACAAACATGCGCGCATATACACGTGTGCACACACACACACACGCACACGCGCTCGCACACACACACACACACACACACACACACACACACACACACACACACACACACACACACACACACACACACACACACACACACACACACACACACACACAAGCATGCAAACGCACTTTTGTGGAAAGACACATTAAACCACACAATTACACATCGCTCACTTCACACGCACATACACGCACGTTTGCATGTAAATTACAAGGGGACATGGATTGATGCAGGCATGGACATTCATACAGACACACACAACGCATATATAAGCATAGCACATGCATCAGCACAGTCACACACGTGCATGCAAAAAATGCTAATGCGGACAAAATGAGAAGAGAATGAAACTGAACGTGCATTGAATAAATGCCAGTGGTGGAAAAAGTACTCAAATGTTTTACTTAAGTAAAAGTATCAATACTGCAATGTAGAAGAACTCTCTTACAAGTAAAAGTCCGGAATAAAATATTTACTTGAGTAAAAGTACAAAAGTATTGGTATCAAAATGTACTTAAAGTACCAAAAGTAAAAGTACTAAAATGTTTGAAAATAGCAGATGTACAAGCTCACAACATGTCGCGATGCGACGCGTTGTGAGCTTGTACTGTAGATCGGCTATTTTCAAATAGCCTAGGTATAAAATAGGGCTAAAGTGGTTAATGTATGTTTTATAATGTAATAATTTATATCTGCAAAGTAACTAGTAACTAAAGTTTTCAAATAATAACAGTGTAGAGACATTCCGCATGTCGGATGACCTAACGGTATTTCAAAGCAAGTTTCAAGTGTCTTTTATAACTATAGATTTTCACAACATATTGAAAATGATTGGAAAACCCACTGGTTTTCCCTCGAAGCCCAAACAATCCACGGTGAGGCTTCATAAGCCAGTGTGTACACAGTAATGTCAAGTGTACAGTGAGTCATAATCAATAGGCTCAACATGTCTGAACGCCACGCTCCTTTAAAGTTCACACAGAGAGCTTTAGTGTTGCTGTGAGATGAATCGATGTGCTTTAGCATCATGTTATGTGTGGATGTGATGTGATGCAATTAGACACTTCACTCCACTGCACTTCATACTGGCTGTGCTGCGTGCTCTAAGCTGTCACTGTTTACGCATCATCTACATCACTGCTTTACAAGATTTTTTTCTTTTCTATTCCCCTTCCTCTCCTTCTTACATTTGACACAAGCTGACAAAATCTAACGTAAAGTCCGGTAAAATCCACATTGTAATCAATGGCGTGGTAATTATTCTGCAGCCAGCAAGTGGTAAATAGCGACACTTTCTAGGCCATACTTGGGCAACTGGCATACATGGGTAACAGGCGGCCCCGGGGGGCCACCTGCAGCCCACATCTTCACTTAATGCGGCCCGCAGGTTAATATCGGAATACTGATATATTATTGATTTCAGCTGTTACAATTGCAAACATGTATTAGTACCTTAATGATTAGTATTAGAAAGATATTGTATTTTTTATGTCCAATGTATTTGTATTTAAGTTCATAAAGTTAAAATAAGTATTACTAAATGCATTTGAAATTAAATGCAAATGTAACTTTTCAGGATTCCAATTAAAAGATAGCACAAAAAAAGGGTTCCAATTAAAAAGTAGCAAAAATAGTAGATCTACAAGCTCAAAACGCGTCGTACTGCGACGTGTTTTGAGCTTGTAGATTGGCTATTTTTGCTACTGTTGTGTGACATACAGTAGAATGGCCCTACAGTATGTGCAAAATGTGTCCCTCTGGAGTGAGTGTGGAAATATAGTGGCCCTCTCCATCATCAAAGTTGCATCACCCCTGATCTAGGCCATTAAGGAGAACTGTTAATTGACTTCCTCCTTGGCTTCATT
>NW_027660795.1:0-2500 GCF_963280865.1 Gymnoscopelus braueri | reverse complement strand
AGGACCAGCTAGTCTCTCTGGGATGTCCCAGACGTGAGGGGAGGGAGTTGGTTTGAAAAGACACCCAGTCACCCTGTGAACCAGCCAACGTCACACTGTGAACCAGCCAACGTCACTCTGAGCATCTCCATAAACAGCACTTTTAACCACTTAAATACCTCTATACCACTAGTTCTCACATTGTTCCATGTTAAGGACCCCCAAATTGATATGTGTTTGGCCCGCGGACCCCCATATGAAAATGTTTTGTGCCAGGGAATCCCAGAAGAGATTTGTGTTTTCAAACTTTGTGTTTTCAAAATTAGCAATACCACAATATAAAAATACTCTGTTACAAGTGAAAGTCCTGTGTTCAAAATGTTACTTTAGTAAAAGTACAAAAGTATTGGCATCAAAATATACTTAAAGTACCAGATGTAAAAGTACTAAAATGTTTGAAAATAGCAGATCTACAAGCTCACAACGCGATAAGACACGTTGAGGGCGTGTAGATCGGCTATTTTCAGATAGCCTATGTATAAAATAGGGCTAAAGTGGTTAATGTATGTTTTATAATATAATCATCTATGTCTACAAAGTTACTAGTAACTAACGTTTTCAAATAATTGTAGTGGAGTAAAAGTACAATATTTGCCTCTGAGATGTAGTGGAGTAGAAGTAAAAGTGCTGAAAACTGGAAATACTCCAGTAAAGTAAAAAATACCTCGAAATTGTAAGTACTGTACTCAAGTACATGTACTTAGTTACTTTAAACCCCTGACCAGACAGACAGATAGACAGAATGTTAAATGGTATGGGACAAGTAGCAGAGAGAGAGAGGGAGAGGGAGAGAGCGAGAGAGAGACCCAGCTGTTGAAAGGCACTGTAATGTATTGCTCACTATTGTAGTATTTCCTATGGGGAGACCTATTTTAGACTGCACCCCCGCACACACACACACACACACACACACACACACACACACACACACACACACACACACACACACACACACACACACACACACACACACACACACACACACACACACACACACACACAGAGCCTTTTGCAGCACACAAACACCCTGTCACCCCTCTCTCCCGAGAGCACATTAGTGATATTAAAATGGAAAATATTGGTGGCAAGGGAGAGGACACACAACTCTGTGTGTGTGTGTGTGTGTGTGTGTGTGTGTGTGTGTGTGTGTGTGTGTGTGTGTGTGGTGTGTGTGTGCGTGTGCGGGTGTGTGTGTGTGTGTGTGTTTTGGCTTACTTAAATGAAACAGGGAGTCAAGCTGTAAGGTCAGTCGGTTGCCATATCATTGTTATGCATCTCGCTCCCAGGCTGGGCGAGAGCGAGGCCATATTTCATAAAGTTTTGTCCCCGGGATCAAACCGGGAGGTCACGTCTCTTTTCCTTCTCCTCCTCCGCCCCCCCCCCCCTCTCTCTCTCTCTCTCTCTCTCTCTCCCCTCTCTCTCTCTCTCTCTCTCTCTCTCTCTCTCTCTCTCTCTCTCTCCAGATTACTGGATTTATTAAGCACTTTTTTATTTTTCTATTTGACCTACAGGGGGAAATCCCATTGAGAAACTAAATCTTGTTCTTTTTTTACGAGGGAGTTCTGTTCAGGGTAGCAGCAGTTACAAAGAGCTACAACATACAGTATAAATAATGATAATAATTTAAGAGTGCAAAAATATTTTAGCACATAATAATCATACACCAAAAGCATCAGCTAGAGAAGCAGGTGCACTGTCCAATGGAGTCTGCCATCAAAACAGACAGTATACTTTTAAAATACCTCTTTAACCTTTGACCATGAAAATAAAGTAAAACAAAATCAGTTTTTTTTTAAAACTTTTTTATTGCCCACATTGAACACAAGAGTGGGCGATGTTTGAATCATTTAGAAAATGTTCTCAAGCTGTTTTTGGTGACACCGTAATGCGTAAGACATTAACCACTCGCTTTCCGACGCCTTAATATCGGGTGTAAAACCTCATTATATCCAAAACTGTTACTTTTCAGGATTCAAATTCAAAAGCATCAAAAGTAGCAGATCTAAAGCTAAAAACTTTTCGAGCTTTTCAAGCTTGTAGATCTGCTACTATGATGCTTTTGTGTGACGCTGTAGTGTTGATTTACGAGAAAACACAAAAAGTTTGAATATGCAACAACTATATTCTACATCTCTTTGTCTCCCTGTATTCTATGCCCCTCTTTCCCCCTCTTTCCCCCCTCTCTCTCTCTCTCTCTCTCTCTCTCTCTCTCTCTCTCTCTCTCTCTCTCTCTCTCTCTCTCTCTCTCTCTCTCTCTCTCATCTCTCTCTCTCTCTCTCTCTCTCTCTCTCTCTCTCTCTCTCTCTCTCTCTCTCTCAGTTAGAATGGTCTTAGCATGTGTCGTTGCATAGAGTCCTCTATACGGTTGTTAGCGTAATTGAGCTCGGGGAATGCCCACTTAATGCCAGCTTTGACTATGACCGTAACATACAATGATGTCATGCAGCCATAAACCCAGAGG
>NW_027660796.1:450000-452500 GCF_963280865.1 Gymnoscopelus braueri | reverse complement strand
ACTGTCTCTTATAGAACAGGTTATTATGTGGGTTAGGGTTAGGGTTGTGGGTCCAACACTGTCTCTTATAGAACAGGTTATTATGTGGGTTAGGGTTAGGGTTGTGGGTCCAACACTGTCTCTTATAGAACAGGTTATTATGTGGGTTAGGGTTAGGGTTGTGGGTCCAACACTGTCTCTTATAGAACAGGTTATTATGTGGGTTAGGGTTAGGGTTGTGGGTCCAACACTGTCTCTTATAGAACAGGTTATTATGTGGGTTAGGGTTAGGTAGGTTGTGGGTCCAACACTGTCTCTTATAGAACAGGTTATTATGTGGGTTAGGGTTGTGGGTCCAACACTGTCTCTTAAAGAACAGGTTATTATGTGGGTTAGGGTTAGGGTTGTAGGTCCAACACTGTCTCTTATAGAACAGGTTATTATGTGGGTTAGGGTTGTGGGTCCAACACTGTCTCTTATAGAACAGGTTATTATGTGGGTTAGGGTTAGGGTTGTGGGTCCAACACTGTCTCTTATAGACCAGGTTATTATGTGGGTTAGGGTTAGGGTTAGGGTTAGGGTTGTAGGTCCAACACTGTCTCTTATAGAACAGGTTATTATGTGGGTTAGGGTTAGGGTTAGGGTTGTGGGTCCAACACTGTCTCTTATGATTTGTGTGCATGGGGTTCTCATCTTAAACAAGCGTAATGCTTAATGAGGGTTTCCAGTTTAGTAGACCTTGTATTGTGAATTTGTACTTCCATGTACTGTTATGTACTGTCATGTACTATTCTCATGTCTTTCTAAATAAACTACATCAATCAATCAATAGAACAGGTTATTATGTGGGTTAGGGTTAGGGTTGTAGGTCCAACACTGTCTCTTATAGAACAGGTTATTATGTGGGTTAGGGTTAGGGTTGTGGGTCCAACACTGTCTCTTATAGAACAGGTTATTATGTGGGTTAGGGTTAGGGTTGTGGGTCCAACACTGTCTCTTATAGAACAGGTTATTATGTGGGTTAGGGTTAGGGTTGTGGGTCCAACACTGTCTCTTATAGAACAGGTTATTATGTGGGTTAGGTTTAGGGTTGTGGGTCCAACGCTGTCTCTTATAGAACAGGTTATTATGTGGTTTAGGGTTAGGGTTTTAGGTCCAACGCTGTCTCTTATAGAACAGGTTATTATGTGGGTTAGGGTTAGGGTTGTAGGTCCAACACTGTCTCTTATAGAACAGGTTATTATGTGGGTTAGGGTTAGGGTTGTGGGTCCAACGCTGTCTCTTATAGAACAGGTTATTATGTGGGTTAGGGTTAGGGTTGTAGGTCCAACGCTGTCTCGTATAGAACAGGTTATTATGTGGGTTAGGGTTAGGGTTGTGGGTCCAACGCTGTCTCTTATAGAACAGGTTATTATGTAGGTTAGGGTTAGGGTTGTAGGTCCAACACTGTCTCTTATAGAACAGGTTATTATGTGGGTTAGGGTTAGGGTTGTGGGTCCAACACTGTCTCTTATAGAACAGGTTATTATGTGGGTTAGGGTTAGGGTTGTGGGTCCAACACTGTCTCTTATAGAACAGGTTATTATGTGGGTTAGGGTTAGGGTTGTGGGTCCAACACTGTCTCTTATAGAACAGGTTATTATGTGGGTTAGGGTTAGGGTTGTGGGTCCAACACTGTCTCTTATAGAACAGGTTATTATGTGGGTTAGGGTTAGGGTTGTGGGTCCAACACTGTCTCTTATAGAACAGGTTATTATGTGGGTTAGGGTTAGGGTTGTGGGTCCAACGCTGTCTCTTATAGAACAGGTTATTATGTGGGTTAGGGTTAGGGTTGTGGGTCCAACGCTGTCTCTTATAGAACAGGTTATTATGTGGGTTAGGGTTAGGGTTGTGGGTCCAACGCTGTCTCTTATAGAACAGGTTATTATGTGGGTTAGGGTTAGGGTTGTGGGTCCAACACTGTCTCTTATAGAACAGGTTATTATGTGGGTTAGGGTTAGGGTTAGGGTTAGGGTTGTGGGTCCAACGCTGTCTCTTATAGAACTCCCTCTGCCAGCCTGGGGAGAGCCCAGAACTGAGCTCATGCCTCCTTCAATGCATGAGGAGTGAGTAGACCGCTTCTTATCACCTGACAGGGGGGAGTTTCCATGGTAGGACGTAGCTTCTTATCACCTGACAGGGGGGAGTTTCCATGGTAGGATGTAGCTTCTTATCACCTGACAGGGGGGAGGCTCCCCGGTAGGATGTAGCTTCTTATCACCTGACAGGGGGGAGGCTCCCCGGTAGGACGTAGCTTCTTGTCACCTGACAGGGGGGAGTTTCCATGGTAGGATGTAGCTTCTTATCACCTGACAGGGGGGAGGTTCCCCGGTAGGACGTAGCTTCTTATCACCTGACAGGGAGGAGTTTGCCCGGTAGGACGTAGTGTGTGGAAGGAACACGTTATTCCAACCAGTTCCTTTCCCCTCCATCAGGCGCCTCGGCTGACCAGGGGGAGGCAGTATAGAGACCAGGATTACAA
>NW_027660796.1:432500-442500 GCF_963280865.1 Gymnoscopelus braueri | reverse complement strand
TCTGTGGTCCTGTGTTCATCATTTCATTTCTCTGTGGTCCTGTGTTCATCATTTCATTCCTCTGTGGTCCTGTGTTCATCATTTCATTCCTCTGTGGTCCTGTGTGCGTCAGTGACCAGCTGTAAGTTGTGCTTCATGTTTAGTTATGTTTTTCATCATCATTACTTTCTGTAACTTTAATGTGTTATTCTCACAAGGTGGTTGTTGCAATGCCCTGCACTACAATACTTCAACATGTGTTACGCTATGACAAAATAAACCCATAATATGTAACAATATGTGCGTTCCGTAATGTCATTCCTGGTGAAAGCTGTGTTGTTTCACCCGGTGAAGGAATAACGGATTACCCGTATGTGTGTCTCAAAGAAATGCGTCATTGTTTGATGTGCCTTCAGTTACTTCACGCCATTTAGGTTGTTTCTATGTTGATTCCAGTCATTGTATTTGAATCTACCTAAATGACCTGTATGCATAGCATAGCATAGCATACCTGTGTTTTATGTTTATACTTATTGTATATTTAATGACATGAAGATTAAAGGTGCAGAATATCAGTGCATGAGGAAACATATTTGATTCTAATCAACAACAGAAGCTAAACTACAGTTGTTATGGCCTAGCCTGCAGTACACCGTTCTGCCTTTACCCTGAATGGAGGCGCTGTCTGTCTGTCTGTCTGTCTGTCTGTCTGTCTGTCTGTCTGTCTGTCTGTCTGTCTGTCTGTCTGTCTGTCTGTCTGTCTGTCTGTCTGTCTGTCTGTCTGTCAGGCAGAAACCTTGTATCCAACACTGTCACTTTTCAGGAAATGTAAAAGAATAACCTGTGTTATTATTAATAACCAATGGATCAATGTAGTTATTATTTATTATTGATATAATAACCTGTGTTATTATTAATAACCAATGGATCAATGTAGTTATTATTTATTATTGATATAATAACTTGTGTTATTATTAATAACCAATGGATCAATGTAGTTATTATTTATTATTGATATAATAACCTGTGTTATTATTAATAACCAATGGATCAATGTAGTTATTATTTATTATTGATATAATAACTTGTGTTATTATTAATAACCAATGTAGTTATCATTTATTATTGATATAATAACCTGTGTTATTATTAATAACCAATGGATCAATGTAGTTATTATTTATTATTGATATAATAACTTGTGTTCCAATGGATCATATGTACTTATTAGTAGTAGTTACACATATTTGGTAACGCACTGTGACACATTGTGAGCTTGTAGATCTGATATTTATGCTGCGTGACAACCTAACCCTAAACCCTGAATCTAACCTCCAGATATGTAAGTGTACGTCTAACTTTAACCTTAAAACAACCATTTATCTTTATTTTGTCACAATGTTTATTTCTCACATTCTGCTATACTTGTATATTTAAGCACACACACACACACACACACACACACACACACACACACACACACACACACACACACACACACACACACACACACACACACACACACACACACACGCACAAAGATGCGTTAGAAAAAACATATTTCTTACCTTCTCGTTTAAGAGGCATCCTGTCTGTCTGTCTGTGTGTGGTCCTGTCGCTCTCTCTGAGCTGTCGCTCTCTCTGATCCCTGGTCAGATAAGCCTATTTAGGGATTTAAAGATGTAGCAGCTATGAACCCTGGGTAATGTAGTCATCCTGTATGGGATTTAGTGCCATGCGAGACAGGCAGGCAGATAGACAGACAGACAGACAGACAGACAGACAGGCAGGCAGACAGACAGACAGACAGACAGACAGACAGACAGACAGACAGACAGACAGACAGACAGACAGACAGACAGACAGACCATTACTACGTCACAAGTAACCTCGTGAGGTGTTGTGAGCTTGTAGATCTGCTATTTTCACAATATTTATCTGTGGAACTGAGTCAGATACTTTTTTTCACTTATTTTATTAAATTTTTGCCAGACCCAAGGGGTCAGCCTACATGAGGCTTTGTCGGTCGGTCGGTCGGTCGGTCTGTCCCTCTTTTCCTGTCCTGTCCCTCTTTTCCTCTGCACACACGTCATGCGAAGTCCGGCCATTCAGATTTCAACCACTAGGGGTCTGGCAGTACCAGGTCTCCTGGTTCCCTTGTTTTAATGTTCCAAAGAAATATTTTAAAAAATTGGCAATTTGGCATATACTCATGACATGATGGATCTCCATGTTTGGCCATATAAGGGTCAAGGACTGACAGACACACAGATCTCCATATATGGGCATATCTGTCACATCGGCAGTGGCACGTAGGTGTCCAACTCTATAAAAACATATAGTAACAAATCTCTGTAGAATCATAAGGTATATTTACAGAGAATACAATAGAAAACATATAGTAACCAGAAAAAGTGCTCCTCGGAGCACAGGTCTCCGCCAGGTCAGGTACGTTATTGTGGCCTCCTGGTGGCGCTATAATAGGCCAATGTGAAAAGGGTGTCTTTTCTTCTTAGGCTTTTCACGTCAATCAGACACTGCATTCATGATTTGAGGCTTTTGTTCCAAAAATGTGTTTTGCTAAATTAGACCTGCTGTTGGCGCTATAACAGGCCAATGTGAAAAGGGTGCAATTTTTTCCTCGGCCTAGTGGGAATGTGCGTGTGAAATTTCAGATCTGTGTTGATCACATGACTATAGAGATAATGTGTACCGATTTGCATGACGTTTGGATAAAATCTGTAGGAGTAAATGGGTTTTGCACAAATCGGCCTCCTATAACAGGAGCTATAACAGGGCCTTGTGAAAAAATTTGGGCAGAGGTTCTGAATTGGCATCCAGGGAGTGTGTGTGCACAGTTTCGGAGCGAGCGGGCCAACGGTGTCGGAGATTAGCTGTTCACAGACGGACACACGGACGGACGGACACACACACACAAGGACGGACGGGGGGTAAAACATACTCTCTCGCCATGCCTTTCGGCCTGGCGGAGACAATAAATCTCTTTAGAATCATAAGGTATATTTACAAAGAATACAATAGAAAACATATAGTAACTAGAAAAAGTGCTCCTCGGAGCACAGGTCTCCGCCAGGTCAGGTAGGTTATTGTGGGGCAGCAATGTTCGGAATTAGCCAATCAGGATGGAATATGAAAAATTGGATGGAACCATCTTGATCACTTGACTATATGTGTACCGATTTGCATGATGTTTGAATTTGTAGGAGTAATATAAAAAAGAAAAGTGTTGCAAAATTGGCCTCATGGTGGCGCTATAATAGGGCAATGTTAAAAGGGTGGCATTTGTTCTTCAATGTAGTGCGAATGTGCGTGCAAAGTGTCGCAATCGGACGCTGCATTCATGATTTGTGGCATTTTGTTCAAAACGGGCCACTCCTGCAAACTTTAGATGTCAATGTTAGCCAATCAGGATGGAATATGAAAATTTTAAAAGATCCATCGTGATCACATGACTATAGAGATCAAGTGTACCGATGTGCGTGAAATTTGGATACATTCTGAAGGCTTAATATCAAAGAATGTGTTTTACATAAGTCGACCTCCTGGTGGCGCTATGAAAGGCAAATGTGAAAAATGCAGGTCAGTTGTTTTTCCTTGGCCTCTAGGGAGTGTGCGTGCAAAGTTTCATGCAGATCGGTGCAGTTATAGTTAAAAACATAAATCGTCCATTTATAGCGCCACCATGAGGCTGATTTGAACATTTTCAAGTGGCATTTCTGCCTCGGCCTAGTGGGAATGTGCGTGTGAAATCTCACGGAAATCGCAAGCTGCGTTCATGATTTGAGGCATTTTGTTGAAAACGGAGCAATCCTGCAAACTTTGGAAGCCAACCTTAGCCAATCAGGATGAAATATGGAAAACAGATCTTTGTAGAATCATAAGGTATATTTACAGAGAATACAATAGAAAACATATAGTAATACATCTCTGTAGAATCATAAGGTATATTTACAGAGAATACAATAGAAAACATAGTAACTAGAAAATGTGCTCCTCGGAGCACAGGTCTCCGCCAGTACTGTTCCTGATTAATCCTGTCTTACCTATTTATATTACATATTGTCACGTGTCACTTGAGCAATGTTAGCTTGGCTGATGGAAGCTCACTTAAAAAAATATAAATGATTTTTTGAAGTGACACACCTATTTATAGGTTTCTATGTCATCATGCGTCTCGCTAGCCAATCAGAGCATTGGTGACAACAATATTGTCACGTGTCACGCGAAGCTTGACCAATGTTAGCTTGGCTGAGACGGGGGGACACACGGAAGGACAAGAACGAAAACATACTCTCCACCTCTGGCGGAGACAATAAGTCAATAAGTCAATAAGTCTCTCCTAACCCGAAAGGAGGGGTGGGGGGGGTCAAGGTGTTTAAAGAGTTAAACTATGTTCACTTGTATTTTGAGGACAGGAAGTATTTCAGGTTAGTTTTGGAGGGAAATGTGTCGACTGATAGTTTTGGAGGGAAATGTGTCGACTGCACAGAACTATGTGCAAACGAGCTCTTGCTCAAATAACAAATGATTGGTCGATCCAATCGACCAATCATTGAACTAGAAAAAGTGCTCCTCGGAGCACAGGTCTTTGCCAGGTCAGGTAGGTTATTGTGGCCTCCTGGTGGCGCTATAATAGGCCATTGTGAAAAGGGTGTCATTGCCAGACCCAGGGGGTCGGGCCTACATGAGGCTTTGTCGGTCCCCCTCTCCAAACGTTTTCGTCCATACATGGGCATAAAAGAGGTCTGTCTTCTGTCCTCTTTTTGATTGGCCAAGCTTAGCGTGACGTAGTGCTCTGATCTTTCAACCACTAGGGGTCTGGCAGTACCAGGTCTCCTGGTTCCCTTGTTTCTTCCTAGGCCTTTCACGGCAATCTGACACTGCATTCATGATTTCAGACAATTTGTTCCAAAAATGTGTTTTGCTAAATTAGACCTGCTGGTGGCGCTATAACAGGCCAATGTGAAAAGGGTGGAATTTCTTCCTCGACCTAGAGGGAATGTGCGTGCAAAATTTCCCGGAAATTGCACGCTGCATTCATGATTTGAGGCATTTTGTTCAAAACGGATCTATCCTGCAAACTATGGAAGCCAATGTTTGATTGATTGGTTGGTTGATTGATTGATTGATTGATTGAATATTTTATTAGACAAAAATGTAAAACAGCACAGTTACATTTAAAATACTTTGTCTAAAAGGTCTGTTCAAAAAAGTCCTTGCGGTCTTGTTTCCATTGAGGTCCTTGGTAATGTTAGCCAATTAGGATGGAATATGAAATATCGGCCACATCCGTCTTGATCACATGACTATAGAGATACTGTGTACCGATTTGCGAGATTTTTGGACAGAATCTGAAGGAGTAATAGCAAAAAAATTGTTTTACAAAAGTCAGCCTCCTGGTGGCGCTCTAAAAGGCAGATGTGAAAAATGCAGGGAATGTGTGCGCAAAATTTCACAGAATTTGAGGCATTTTGTTCAAAACAAACAAGTCCTGGACATTTTGGAAGCCAATCATACCCAATCAGGATGGAATATAAAAAATGGAATAGATCCGTGTTGATCACATGGCTCTAGAGATACTGTGTACCGATTTGCGTGATGTTTGGACAACATCTGTAGGAGTGAAAAAATGTGTTTAGCAAACTTCGGCCTTCTGGTGGTGCTAGAACAGGCCAATTGTTAAAATTTGGGGCAGAGGTTTGGCTTTGGCATCCAGGGAGTGTGTGTGCACAGTTTCGCAGCGACCGGGCCAACGGTGCCGGAGATTAGCTGTTCACAGACAGGAGGACGGACGGTGCAAAGCATAGTCTCGGCCATGCCTTTTGGCCTGGTGGTGACAATAGGAAATGATTGGTCCATCCCATTGACCAATCATTAAATAACAAATGATTGGTCGATCCCATCGACCGCGTGGCGACCTGGAAGCAAAAAAAAGGCCAAAACATTTTGATGTGATGAGGACCGGTGTTATGTGAGCGTACACTGCCCCCCTGTGGCCTGGTACAACATGACATCCAGCATCCCACGTTTCAAGGGTGTTCCATTCTCTCTCTCGCTCTCTCTCTCTCTCTCTCTCTCTCTCTCTCTCTAAGGGCACCCTTCCTTATTGGCCTCAAATCCAGCAGAGTTTCCTTTCCGTCTGGAACTTCAACAGATGAATGATGGATGATGATGATAGGTCCTCAACTCAACCTGTGAGGAACCTGAACTCAGAACCTCCTGAAGTCCACCATCAGCTCCTTGGTCTTGTTGACGTTGAGGCTGTTCTCCAGTAAACTTTAGACCAGGTTCTCCACCATAACTCTGAGGGTTACAAATGGAACCTTGTTGTCAGAATACTTGATGATGACGTTGGAGCTGTGATTGGCTGTTCAGTCATGCGTGCACAGGGAGTAGAGGAGAGGGATCAGCATGCATCCCTGGGGTGCTCCAGTGCTGAGGGTCAGGGGGTCAGATGTGATGCTGCTTGGTGTCGGTTTGACAGGAAGTCTAGTATCCAGTCTCTCATGGTGGGTGTAGCCCTAGATCTCTGAGCTTTGTGTCAATGCTGAATATTGAGCTGAAGTCCACCAACAGCATTATATTACTATAACTATACTATACTGTTACTATACTATACTATAGGGTTACTATACTATACTATAACTATTAGTCCTTCAGCTTCTTGTCATCCTTGTGTGACAGGACGGTGTGGAGAGCCTCTTCATCATGTGTGACAGGACGGTGTGGAGAGCCTCTTCATCATGTGTGACAGGACGGTGTGGAGAGCCATGGTGATGGCTTCATCATCGGTGGATCTGTGTTGACGGGTCCAGCGGGGCAGGAAGTATGGAGCAGATGTATTCTCTCACCAGCTTCTCAAAGAGTTTGCTGACTGTTGGGGAAGAAAGCGACAG
This sequence comes from Gymnoscopelus braueri, assembly GCF_963280865.1. Classification (NCBI taxonomy): domain Eukaryota; kingdom Metazoa; phylum Chordata; class Actinopteri; order Myctophiformes; family Myctophidae; genus Gymnoscopelus; species Gymnoscopelus braueri. Next base: position 435,604 of record NW_027660796.1, on the reverse strand, counting down.
ATCTCAGACGAGTCACCTCTGAGTATTTGGGGATCAGAATCAGAATCACAATCAGAATCAGAATCAGAATCAGAATCAGAATCAGAATCAGAAATGCAACAATGAAAACAGAAAAAAAAAGACACTAGCATATAGCCCTGAGGTCAACAACGTGTGGGGTTTAACCATTTAAATCCCAGCTTCCACATTCTGGGGCCACAAATAGACGATCTACAAGCTCACAAAGCGTTGCATTGTGAGCGGCTACTTCTGGAGGCGAAGAGATTTTTAGTGTAGATGATAGGGGGGACATTTGTCAGGTATGAAATAGTGTCATTTCACACCTGGGCGGAATGCTCAAGCCTCAGAAGTTGAAGGAGGTGCTTTGAGGCTCCTCCCCTCCATCAGAAGTTGAAGGAGGTGCTTTGAGGCTCCTCCCCCTCATCAGACGTTGAAGGAGGTGCTGTGAGGCTCCTCCCCCTCCATCAGAAGTTGAAGGAGGTGCTTTGAGGCTCCTCCCCCTCCATCAGAAGTTGAAGGAGGTGCTTTGAGGCTCCTCCCCCTCCATCAGAAGTTGAAGGAGGTGCTTTGAGGCTCCTCCCCCTCCATCAGAAGTTGAAGGAGGTGCTTTGAGGCTCCTCCCCCTCCATCAGAAGTTGAAGGAGGTGCTTTGAGGCTCCTCCCCTCCCATGTGGAAGGCGTAGTAGCTGTCGGCCGCAGTCGGCGACGCCCCCGGCCGCCCCGCCGCCTCGGCCACGTCCTCCTCCTCTCCTCCGGAGAAGTACTTCTCGATGAGCGCCAGCGAGGTCTTGTAGATCTCCTTGTTCTCGTGCTGCTGCAGCGCCTCGATGCGGTCCAGGCCGCCGCACTCCTCCACCATCAGACACAGCTTGTCCGTCTCGCCGTACGTCTCTCCGGCCTGCAGGATGTTGGCCACGGCCTCCAGGATGAGATGGACCGCCTTCACGTCCTTGGTGCTCAGCAGGGCCAGCAGAGGCTCCAGGACGCCGGCCTGCACCAGGTAGAGCAGCTGCTCCGCGGTGCCCCCGGTGGTGAAGTTGGTGACCGCCCACACCGCCTCCTTCTGGGCTTTGTGGTCGCCGTCCCGCAGCACCCGCACCAGGCAGGGCACCAGGTCGGCGTCGACCACCTCCTGGATCTGAGAGTCCCGTCCGGCCGTGATGTTGCTGAGCGTCCAGGCCGCCTCCTTCTGCACGCCGGCCTTGCCGTGGCCCAGGAGGCGGGGGAAGTGGGCCAGGGCGCCGGCGTCCAGCACCGCCTGCGTCTGCTCGTCCGTCCCGGCCACCATGTTGCCCACGGCCCGCAGCGCCGGCGTCACCACGCTCATCCGGCCGGACGCCAGCAGCTCCACCAGGCGCGGCACCACGCCCGGCGTGCGGACGACCACCTCGATGCGCTCGTCCGTGTCGTTGGTGAGGTACGACACGGCCCAGCAGGTGTTGAACAGGACCTCCTCGTCGCCGTGGTGCAGGAAGGCGGCGATGGCCGGGAGGATCTGCCGCACCACGGCCATGGGGGGGGAGGGGTTCTTGTGGCAGAGGTTCGAGAGCATCCAGGTGACGGTGCGGAGGTACTCGGGCGCGAACGCCGACGCGTCGGGGACGTCCAGGAGGCGGAGCAGCGGCTCCACGGCGCCGGCCTCGATCACGCGGTCCCGCAGCGCCGAGCCGTCGCCGGCGATGTTGGCCAGCGCCCAGACCGCCTGCTCGCTGATGTGAGCGTGCGGCGAGCGCAGCAGCTCCACGAAGGCGGCGATGGCGCCGCCCTGCGCCACGGCGGCCGTCTGCTCCGACGTGCCCGAGGCGACGTTGGTCAGCGCCCACGCCGCCTCAAACTGGACGTGCGGAGCGTCGTGCGCCGCCAGGAAGCGGACCAGCCGGGGCACCAGGCCGGCGGAGATGATCTGGTCGATGGGCGGGTGGCTCTCGCAGGACAGCAGCTTGCGGGCGGCCTGCGTGGCCGCCAGCCGGGCGTCCGGGCCGTCGGCGCCGTCGATGCCCGCCACTATCTCCTGGACGGTCCAGTAGCGCCCCCCCGTGGCGAGCTGAGCGCTCTGGCTCTTCTCCTCCGACACGTTCCTCCGTTTGAAGATCCTCTCGTCCTTCTTCGCCTTACGGAGCTCCACCGTCTCCTCGGCACGTTTGCGGCGAAGCTCCACGGCGTCTTTGCCTTTGTTCTTGAAGAGAGACAGGCGAGCGCCCGCGTTCTTCGACATTTTCCTTCCTTCCTGGTTTTGTCTGTGAGTCTGTTCTCTCGTCCCGTTACCTCTCTCTCTCTTTGTGTGTGTGTGTGTGTGTGTGTGTGTCGCTCTGTGGTCGGCCTTGGACAAAGTTGTTGAACTAAGAGCGTACGACAGCCTTATATAAACCAGGATGATGTCACACACTGTGTTTATGACCTCATTCTCTATAATAATTTCTATAATAATTCTCTATAATAATTCTCTATAATAATTCTCTATAATAATTTCTGTAATAATTCTCTATAATAATTCTCTATAATAATCTCTATAATAATCTCTATAATAATCTCTATAATAATCTCTATAATAATTTCTAAAACAATTCTCTGTAATATTTCTCTATAAGATTTCGCTATAATAATTCGCTATAATAATTTATATAATATTTCTCTATTATAATTCTCTATAATAATTTCTGTAATAATTCTCTATAATAATTCTCTATAATAATTCTCTATAATAATTCTTTATAATATTTATCTATAATAATTCTCTATAATAATTTCTATAATATTTCTCTATAATAATTCTCTATAATAATTCTCTATAATAATTCTCTATAATATTTCTCTATACTAATTCTCTATAATAATTCTCTATAATAATTCTCTATACTAATTCTCTATAATAATTCTCTATAATAATTCTCTATAATAATTCTCTATACTAATTCTCTATAATAATTCTCTATAATAATTCTCTATAATAATTCTCTATAATAATTCTCTATAATAATTCTTTAGTTAAAATCCATCGTCTTGGAATTCCTGGTCCCGAAATGGAACCGGAAACGATTGCTTTTGGCTGGAAGTAGAAACAATAAAAGCACTACTTTATCATTAAAGGGCCAGACCACTTTGGT